>NC_090323.1:260446315-260751296 GCF_040869045.1 Eurosta solidaginis | reverse complement strand
ATCTCATTAATTTATAAGGGTCCTATTTTGCATCGACAGTGCACTTGTGGGTTCCATTGTCCATCTGTCATAAGCTTTTTTGCCGAAAACCGATCTGTATCTATACAAGTCAGTATTTTCACGCAGCTAGTGGAGTAGGAGGTGGTTTAACTCGGACTGTCGAGTAATTTATTTTTCTTCTGTAACAAAGCTCCCACTGTGAACTGGGTTCGATATCATCGCACCGAAAGAACCGTTCGTTTAGCGACCGTGCTACCATTCACGCTATACTGAAGGAGAGTGAAAGATCATCTGAGTAAACATCATTACCCAAATTGGTATTAAGTCTAAAGCCATCCGGGAAGACGACCGTCGACTGGGAGTCTAAAGTACAAATATCTTTATTTTTATGCCTTTTTGGGAATCTAATGGGAAACTTGTGACCTAAAGAGAGGGTCAGTATAACATAATATAGTTGACATAAGTAAGGCCATTGACCTTTTGACTACTGAATCTTGAGCTACCGGGCTGCGGGATGATAGCCTAATTCAATGGCCCGGCAGTTCTTTTCTTAGCGATTTTTCGAGGACCTCTCAGACTTCATACGTATGATCATTCTGGTGATCAGACGGCGTAAACGTACTATTTTTCGAATTTGTTGAAGCAGAAATTGCTCGATAGTATCGGTTTCTCGCGTGATTTTCAAGTCTCGAAATACTCTGATGGCTCGCGAACAATAAATCTCTGCATTAATTCCATTTTATTCTCCAACACAAACGAGAAGAAATCGTAAGCTCTTCATACATTACCGCAGCGACTAATTTGATTGTCAAGAAACTGGCGACATTTAAGGGTATTTCAAGATTCGATAATCTCGCGAGAAGCCTATTTTTCGAATCTCGACATTCTTGCTTGTGTTTTTGAAGAATTCGTAAGCTCTAATACTGTGAACACCAAGATCCAAGTTCTCGAAACTCTCGCTTGTGTTTGGTAAACTCAAATTTGTCAGACTTGTTTTATGGCAGTGGCTTGGCAAGAACTCCGAGTGTATGTATTTCTGCCTTGAAGAGCTTCTCAGTGAAAATTCATCTGCTTGCCGTTCGGAGTCGGCGTAAAACATGAAGGACCTGTCCCGGCAATTTGTAGCAAAAATTCAAAGGAGCACGACGCAAATCGCGCCTTGCATTTATTTATTATACCCAGCTGTACTTGTACACAGTGTAATATAACTTTGATTGGATAACGGTTGGTTGTACAGGTATAAGGGAATAGAGATAGATACAGACTTCCATATATCAAAATGATCAGTATCGAAAAAAAATTTGATTGAGCCATGTCCGTCCGTCCGTCTGTCCGTTAACATGATAACTTGAGTAACTATTGAGATATCTTCAGCAAATTTGGTACACGAGCTTATGTGGACCCAGAAAAATTGGTATTGAAAATGAGCGAAATCGGATGATAACCACGCCCACTTTTTATATACATACATAACATTTTTGAAAACACAAAAAACCTGATTATTTAGTAAATAATACACCTGGAATATTGAAATTTGACGTGTGGAGTGATATTGAGCCTCGTGATAAAAATCGGAATGAAAATTTAAAAAAGGGGCGTGGCACCGCCCACTTGTGATAAAATGAATTTTACAAATATTATTAACAAAATTCGGCAGAGAGGTTGCCTTTACTAAAAGGAATGCTTTGAAGAAAATAACGAAATCGGTTAAGGACCATGCCCACTTTTATATAAAAGATTTTTAAAAGGGTAGGTATGTTGAACTGGCCGGTCCATGAGGACCTCACATAGACTGATTGAGCCCGTAGTGTTACCAGAAGTTTGTTTTAACGACCAAACTGAAAAACCCTATCAAAAACCAGGACCTATGTTATAAAATAACTCCGTGCAGGGCACGAGCACAGAACGTGCTCGATCGTTTCCTCCTGCAAACCGCACTTCCTACATCTGCTATCACTGGTCAAGCCTAATTTAAAGGCATGTGACACCAGAAGGCAGTGTCCAGTCAGAATACCCGTCATGAGTCTACAGTCCTCTCTTTTTAATGATAGAAGCAACTGTGTTAGTCTAAGGTTGTAAGACCTACACATAATCTTCTGGGTATGTAGTGTTCGGTTTCACCCGAACTTAGACTTCCTTACTTGTTTTATTTTTGTTTTATGACATTAAGGCCAATAGTCACTATTTAGGGCTACTTTGATTGCAGCCATTTTACTGCCTTACCGATGATCTAAATACCGAAGTTCTCAGAAAAGATAAATATCTTACAGATATCCTTAATTGTTCAAACTTTCGACCGTGTATTAATTGTTTTAAGTTAAACAATTTTTTTCTTTGGTGGGCTACTTTACCCTGCGCTGACATCCTTGTTGGCGTCAAGGACAAAGCGCCTCTGTTCCATATATTCACAACGCATACCATAAAAATCGAAGTAATACCAAGTGTCTCAAATGCGTGTTAGCAACAAAATTTACAAGCAGCAAAACAAATCGTCGAGCAAAATAATACGACGTGTCATTAACAGCAACGAAAAATAAATTGCACTGAAATAGTAAAGCCAGTGCAAGTTAAGCCATTATTATGCGAATATGTCTCAAAAACCCAAGGAAATTTAGTACACACAAACAACTACAACACATACAAGCAAGTGCGACGAGCTGACCAAAGGCGCAAAGCATCTAAGTCAACCATAGCCCATGGCTTATTTGTTTGCCGACTTTGAAGGTCTTTCAACGTCAGGCATACGTACGATATGGCTTCGTCCGACAACAATAGCTAACTGCGACGACGACGACAACGAAGATGATATCGCAATCCCCGACGCATCTGTTATATGCTTTTTCACCCTAAATGGCCAATCTGCTCCACTTCAGAACACATTTGTTCGGCCATCAATTGAACTGCAACAGATGAGCTCTAAGGTTGAGGTGGCGGCATTGAATACCACAGCCATTAAAGCTATTGAGTTCTCTTGAGCATTGGCAGCTTAACAAAGCGGCGAATAGCAACAACTCAAGCAGCAGAGGACAACGAAATAAATAAATTGTCTTGCATAAGTGAATTCTTGTTTCAATTATTTTCATGTTAACATAATAATTTAGCAAAAATAAAATGGCTCAAGTGCGGGTTTATTTCTCGGCTGGCAGTTGCTAACGCTTATAGTCAGTCGGCTGTGGGCGGTAGTGACGTGTGATTCAGAGTATTTCAGACTCTGGTTGTGTGGAGTCCATTCAAAGGGGACCCAACTATTTAAAACAGTTTTGGTGTAGGTAGACAGGTTTAGGTCAGGTGGGGGCTACCCCGATAGGTGGACGCTCACTTAGACTACATTAATGGTAAGCAAGAAATGACTCGATAGCTCCACCTCATTATCCTCCATTTAACTGCAGAAGCAGGGGCCTTCTACTTTGTTGGGACGTTCCGCGTGTCCTCCCATTGAATATTCATCCCGTGAAACAATTAGTTGGCCCTCTGCCTGATTTTTGTTCCTCGCTCCATTCCTCTCTCGAGAAAATACAGGTGTTGAGGCCTTACGAATTGGCACACAATTTTTCTGGGCTGAAATAAAATCGCAGTTAGTGAGAATCCTGGAGTGGCCGACGAGAGACTCTATCCCCGACATAGATCGCCGCTGATGCCAACCTGTGTTGTTCGTGGTACGGGCACCAACATATTGGTAATGTTGGTCAGGCCCAGTGCGTTCCACCAGCACAGCACCACAAGAGGAGTATCAACTTGACCTACTTACTTACTTTAAACGGTTATGGCTGCCCAACAAGGCGCGCCAGTCGCTTCTTCGCTCTGCCAACTGGCGGCAGTTGGTCACACCAAGGGAGTTTAAATCGTTTCCCATAAAAATACTTTCTAAACCTTAGGAGCGTTATCTTTCATTCGCATATCATGGGCTAGCCAGCGAACCCACTGCATTTTAATTCGTTGGACTAAGTTGATGTCTGCGTAAAGCTGGAGATCTATAAATCTTTCGAAGAACTTTTCTCTCGAAAACTCCCAGAGCCGCTTCATCTGATCATATAACAGGACTGGTACGATAAGTGACTTGTAGACCATGATTTTCGTTTGCCGAGAGAGGACTTTACTTTTCAATTACCTTCCTAGTCCAAAGCAGCATTTATTTGCAAGAGTGATTCCAGCATCAAATTAAAGAAATAGCACGACGAAATCGTCCAGTTTCGAACGGCTCGGAGAGGCCTTTCCCAATTCTGACTGAGCTGATGGTGTTGCTCAACGTCATTTTGCACAAAGGTATAAGTTTTGCTGGGAAACCAGATTTGGCGCATTGTGAAAATCTGGTCGATGGTAGATTTACCAGGTCTGAAGCCGCACTGATAAGATCCAATCGGCCGATTCCTGCTGGGCTTCAATCTTTCGCACAATACACTTGACAGGACCCTATATGCGATACTAAGAGGGCGTATTCCGCGATAGTTGGCTCCGTTTGCAGTATCCCCTTTCTTGGGGACTGGGCAAAGAACACTTACAGTACAATCGGAAAGTATTAGAACAAGTTGTTTTTGTCAGTGTATCGTATCATTTATCAAAATATTATTCACATATTAGTAGTAGTTTTGTACATTCAACGTAGTTCTACGATCCGAAGACATTTTTAATGAATTTTACTGAAAGTTCCATCAACATTTATAAGAAAACAGTGAGTATGTTACCTTAAGCGATTTTCTTGAAAATGTCCACCTTTTGCTTTGATGATTGCAATGCACAATTTCGGCATTCTTTCGATGAGTTTTTGAAGTGTTTGATGTGGAATATTATTCCACGCTTCGTTCAAACAATCCCAGAGGTCAGGAAGGCTTGTTATCTTTAGATCTCTCACACATCGATCCAATTCTTCCCAGAATAGCTCGGGCTTTAAATCGGGGGATTTTGGTGGTACTACTCTTTTTTCATAATTCCTTGAATTTTTTTAAGTTGACCAACGCCAGCATAGCTGAAACAGCCCCAAACTATCACTGAGCCACCGCCATGTTTCACAGTTGGCACAATGCAATCTGCTTTGAATCTTTTATTGACGTTTCTGCGAACATACTGACGCCTATTGCCACCGAAAAGTTCGAATTTTGATTTTGTTCCATCATCATCGATTGCGTGATCGGGTTCGTCATCCCTGTGCGGGAAATCGCTTTCTCCATTTAGGAGAGCAGAGAAGTGTTCCCTCCATAAGCTAAGTACTATCGGGATATATTCAGCACGAATGAGGTCTTTATTGGCCGACCAGTTTTAACTACGCTGACATCGTTAGTAGACATCTTCTGGCAGTCGGTATATGTGCGGAGTTCCATCTGACTACAATTAGCTCTTGAACGCTAGTTTGGTACCACCGCTCGTGAACTAATTAAAAATGTAGTAGGAAGAATGACTTATGTTTAAAAGCCACAGTGGAAGCCCTCAAGGGTACATGGATATCTTTCGCCCCCGGCTCATCGGAGCATACCAAGGCCTTAGCTAGGTCATCAGCCATCTCGTTTGGTTGTCTGCTACTATGTTCATTCACCAGGCTCATGATCCACTCTATGGAAGTCATCACTAACCAAACTGCGAGCCCAAAGAGCCGTATGGAAATCAGTGAATATGGCTTCATTTTAAGGGTACTACCTCTACCTAGTAATTCCTTACACGTCTCCTGAGCTCTGGAGCGGTATACATATGGACTTTGACGGAAGTGCTGTGGCGTAATAGCTCGACCGCTAAAGTATGTGGAAATAATTCCGACATGTTTCGGTGAGATTTTGGGGTTTGGTAATAACTTGAATTCTCCAGCAGGGAATTTGCACGTCCCTAGGGTACTGGATTACTTTCTCACGTTAGGGTTGCCGCCTCGGAAATAAAATAAATAACAAATCGAGTCGTAAAAAGTACATTAATCTTTAGGAGATGTTCCCAAAAGAGTAATCTGCTTTGTTGAAGGTTTGGCGATCCGCAGTGACTGGGTCCGGTTCACCATTTCTGTGCATCACTAATGGACAGTGTGAAAAAAGCTTTAACTCTTAAGCTAATGGTAAACTTTCTAAAGAATTGTCTGCGTCACAAGTTGCAGCTACATACATACACTTACACCATCGAAGGCACATACTCAAACTAAAGCAACATGGCATGCCACCACTTTACCACTTTAGCATATTGTTGCTGCAACTCCCTACACACATGCTACGTCCAGCTGAGGCGGAGAATTACGGGACATCACGTTGTTGAATTCTTGACAATTTCGGTTGTGCTACGGCAGCCGATCGATGGTTGCATTGTTTTGATCTCATCGTCACGGCGTCCGTTGTATATGGCAGCATCTAGATCAACTTTGGTTGCAGCACCTGTGGTGGTTGACTTCGCTTCCAGTCTCTGACTATCGCTTCATCTGCTTGTCATCGGTATTTAATCGCAAGCCCATTGTCCTTCACATCTTTCAACGCTTATTGTGTAGAACAATCGCCTGGTAACTGCTTTGGTTATCGGTGGATTCAAATTTTCTGTTGCGGTCTTTGATCTCTGCTGATGTTGCGTTGTGATGAAGACAAATGTTTTTTTTTTTTTAATAATTTCAATATTTTAAAAATGTGTTGAGTTGGGAATGTTATGCATTCCAATGTGGATTATGTTGGGTACTGAGGCCTTGACTTGAATAATTTGAGCCTTCAGAACTAAAGAACAGTGGAGACCTAAGATCATTCGATCGTATTTCTCTTGGACAGGATCTGTAGTGTTTGGTGAAGAGAGTTGAGACGTAATCACCCTTTCCCTTTGTCGTATGGTGAGGCTTAGAAGATATTCGCAATTTTCAAGATCATAGACCATCTGTAGAAGCTTAAAGATTACAGACGGAGTTACAGACATGCTTCGCTTAAGGCATTCCATAATTCTCTTAGTTTTTCAACACTGGCTGGTCTATTTAGGTAGCGACAAAATAATGTTCCCCGTAATACTCTACGGCGTGTTGAGTCAAACGGGATTTTCGGGAATTAAATGGCTCACCACTTAACCCATTTAGTCTCGACATAGAAATTCCTGGGCACTCAAGGTTTGCAGTTGTCCCTCCTCCGGCCATTAAAGTCACAAGCTTCGTGTATTTCGAACAGTTAAGATTGAGATGGAAAGAGAGTTGCAGTTGGGCTAAGCTTACGATATCAATCTCTGGTTTGAAGGGGATGATATGGATTAGCATGTTCCTTGCAACTATTTGTAGCATTTCCTTCCTGAGCTATCGATTTCACGCTCAAAAACTTTTGGAATATTTCGCATAGTCGAGATTGCGAAACATTGAGGGGATGTTAAATGGCTAAACTCAACTTAGGAACATTTTGTGGAGTTACTGACTGGTCACAAATCATTGTAGTCAGGATACATGGCAGCCCAGTCTACCTTTCTTACCATAAAGAAGATGAGCTGCGATTATGTATGGCGCTTTGGAGGATAAATATTTTGTGTAGCGAACACCTGAGTTAGCGGACATCTAGAACGGAGTTGAGAAAGCGATAGGGACTGTGATAGGGATGAGAGTTAGAATGGCGATAGGGATGGAAATTAAGGATAGTTATAGCGATAGGAAAATGTTTACCAGTAAACATGGACTCAACATATATTTTAAGGAGGTCTTCCTGCCTGTGGAAGAGAAAGTGTTAAAAAAGTTAGTGGAGCCCTTGTGCAAATAATGCCCATGCGGCCCAGGCGAAGCCACCCCGAGCTATTGTCCAACGTAACCAGCTCGATAGTATTATTATTTTTATCTCGGAAAATCCGCGTTGATCTACTATTAAGTGAAATGGCCGATCTCTATGACATTGGAATAGGACGACATCTGAAGACGCCAAGACAAACGTAAGGTTACTAACAAAAGTTAGGTAAGACGAACGGTGGGAAGAATCGAGGAAAGGCGCTGGACCTTCAAGTTAGTTTGGAATATGGAGGAATGGTATGATCACGATGAACTAAACTACCGCCTTACGCATATATTGAGTGGGCGGTTTCAAGGAGTATTTTCATAAGCTGTTCCACGGACTTGAAAAACGCAGAACATGTAATGTTTCATTTTCCTCGATTTTTCAGCGAAAGAATCTCTGTACATAGAGCTTTTGAATAGGGACTTTCCATAAGGAAATTTAGTTCCTCTAATGTGCAGACCCATAGTTTGTTGGACTGCTGTGAGCAAAATGGCCTTCTAGTTATAACAATGGTGACCATGCCCGGATTTTGATGAAACGTCTGGCCGTCCCGAATATTTCCGAAATGTCCCGAATTTTACTTAATTCGAAGTAAGACGAGAAAAAAACCTGAGAATCGGAAAGTGGCTTATTTTTCTGTGATTTTGAAAATCGTTTAGTTTTTTTTTCATTCCAGCCCATAACGCTAACTGTGAGCGAGTGTTTTCATTCCTAAAGTCGCAATGGACAGACGAAAGGGATCATTGCGATGTGGAAAACATGACGCACATTATGATTGTGCAATTTAATTTTGCAAACTTGACATGCCATGATTTTTTTCGACATTTATCAGACCTTATTAATGTTAAACTTCTAAAGCAGATTGGTAGTTCACAGGAGTATTGACTGAGTCAGAAAAAAGTGGGCAAAGATTCAACTGAAATTTAAATTTGATTTGTACTCTGAAGATTTCACTGAAGCTATGTATCAAATGTAGTATGTTCCTCATGCTACATTAAATGCGGATAGTAACATAAATGTGTTAAAAACAAGCCAATTGCCCTTTTTATCCCCCCCCCCCCCTTCCCTCTCTCCCACATATTCGATATTTCTCCTTCCCTCCTTGGGGAGAGATTTGAACAAGGCGTCTCGGATTGGTGTCCGAACGATCTGGTCACCCTAGTTGTAACGCTATTGAAGCATGCTGAAAGGGAGCGCAGGGAAATACGCATGCGAAGTAGTTGAGATTGAATCGCCTATTCTCCCATGACGTTATGCTTAACGGCGGTCCCACGGGGTGTGGACAAATGAACGGGATAGGCCTGGTTTCATTGGGCCACCTTAGGACGGTACGCTGCCCCAACGATCACGAAAAAATAACATAGAAAAAGAGTGATAGGGATAAAAAAAAATATAGATATAAATATAAAGATAAAAATAAAAGTCAAGATAAAGATAAAGGCGACAATAAAGATAATGATACTTACTTACTTACTTAATTGGTCCTTAACCGTCTAAACGGTTATGGCCGTCCAACACGGCGCGCCAGTCGCTCCTTCGCTCCGCCAACCGGCGCCAATTGGTCACACCAAGGGAGTTTAAATCGTTTTCCACCTGGTCCTTCCAACGGAGTGGGGGCCGCCCTCTACCTCTGCTTCCATAGGCGGGATCCGATAGAAACACTTTCTTGGCCGGATCATCATCTTTCATTCGCATAACATGGCCTAGCCAGCGCAGCCGCTGCGTTTTAATTCGCTGGACTATGTTGATGACTGCGTATAGCTCGTACAGCTCATCATTAAATCTTCTTCGGTACTCGCCATCGCCAACGCGTAGAGGTCCATAAATCTTTCGAAGAACTTTTCTCTCGAACACTCCCAAAGTCGCTTCATCTGCTGTTGTCATGTTCCATGCTTCTGCCCCATATAGCAGGACGGGTACGATAAGTGACTTATAGAGTATGATTTTCGTTCGCCGAGAGAGGACTTTACTTTTCAATTGCCTACCTAGTCCAAAGTAGCATTTATTGGCAAGATTGATTCTTCGCTGGATTTCAGTGCTGATGTTGTTGCTAGTGTTGATGCTGGTTCCCAAATAAACGAAGTCCTGTACTATTTCGAAATCATGGCTGCCAACAGTAGCGTGGTTGCCAAGGCGCGTATGCGCTGTCTCTTTGCTCGATGACAGCAGGTATCTACTTCGTTTTGTCCTCATTCACCATCAAACCCATCTTTACCGCTTCTTTTTCCAGTTTGATAATGATAATGATAATCATTACGAAAATGATAATTAGGATGACAGTAACAATGATAATAATAGTGATAATGATAATGATAATGAAATTTTAAAAAATAATGGTAATGATAATGATAAAGATGTGGTCAAGGAATAGGGGGCCGGAGATGGAGAGTGAGGTAAAGGTAGAGGGTGGAGAAGGGGAGACGTTTGACTTGTATTTCATTTTTTGTTTTAAAATTTATTAATATTGTTTATATTTACTGATTATATTTTAAAAGCGTCAAATTTTTGTTTACACTTTCAGACTGCGCTACATTGGGCGGCCAAGCATGGTAATCAGGATGTTGTCAAACTCATAGCCGGAAAATACAAAGCGGATGTTAATGCAAGATCGGTTTGTATTAAATAAACGCTAAAAAGTTTCTACAGATATTTTCATCAAACATTTTATATATTTTTTTTTTTTTTCGATTGGGCTGTCAATTCAAATATGCTGCATTCTTCTGGTTCCATACAAAAAGAATGGGGTAAGCATGAATATTCAGGTGTTATCACCTCGTTGACGTTTTCCTTTATTCTGAAAAGTTCAACTTACATATTTTATATCTATCATACATAACTGCCTTTGAAATTTGCTACGATCGGAGTAGATTTTACTACGCGTTTAGTAATATATTAACTATATAAGCCGCTACCAGATTTTTTTAGACAAAAAGATTAATGTAACTTTGTATTCACCAAAAGAATATAGAAACAATTTTGAAGAAAACTATTTTTTTTTTTGAGATTTGTTCGAAAAATAAAGCAATCAAAAAGAGTATCAATCTTGTAATAAAAGTAAACACTGACAAATAGAGCTGCCGAAGAAATGAGGTTATGTTGTTGACATCACCTTTATTATCGCATTATGGGTAAGTAAATCTATCTCCGTAAGAGATATTTTTAATAATATTGTAACTTGTTCTGGAAATAATTTCAAAGATTTGTTTCATTCGAAAATTTGCTTCAACTATTACTATATTTCACATGTGTGTGTGTAGATACTTGTGGTGCAAGTGTATGTAAGTGTCAGCGTTCAACTGACGTTTCTCCTACTGACAGATTAATTCATGCAAAATAAAGTTGAATTTTATTATTTTACTTGTACTCAGCTACTTCGACATACATCAATGCTACATTTTTATCAAATTTTAAAATATGCAAAAAAAGTATTATTTTCAATTGAACATGTTTCGCTTGTCAGTCACTTTTCCACTGTATTGCTTCATCAAATGTGTGGCGCATGCTGTTCAATTTTGTCCAAACCAAAATGATAGAATGTAATCGCACAACCCTTTTTCACACCACACCTTCCATGATATATCAACAAAAAAAATGTTTAAAATGAAATCATCCCACTTTCGCTATCCCAGTACTGTCATCATGTAACTGTGTGTGTGAGTAGCTACAGGATTTGGCTTTCAATTGAAACTTGTGTAACAGATTTTAAACAGACACAATAAATGAAATGTTCACAGCAGCCCCCATTGAGACAATATTGTCAACTTCGTGAAAGTTTAAAAAAACACCAAACTTGATTGACGTTAGGCTCTTCGTAGGCATAGAACTCATTTAAACAGCAAATAGAATGAATGTATCACATATCAATGTAAATTTGTAACGGTTTTCATAAATTTAGTTCGGTTGACTTACGGTTTTGTCACAACACTTCAAAATTGTCAAAATTCTAATTTCATCTTCTATGTAATATGTATGTATTTGTAATTTCTAAATTTGCCATTGACTTTTTTTTTAAATTACAAGCTTTGTATTATAAAAATATTAAAATAAGAGCTCTTCCCGCAGCCACAGACTTATCGAAGATTGAAAGGGAAATTGATTTTCAGAAAATTGTATACGGATAAACAGCCGATATGTCGCGCAAAGGCCTTAAATCAATTGTGCCCACCTAATGGCTCTCGTATCGAATTTGGTAGATTAACACGAGAAATTAACTAAATTTGCTTTATATTAAGTCTGTTTCGTTATAACGCACGCACAAAGTAAATGGTAGAAGAATCGTTCGACATTCGTTCACTGCTTCGCTCCATTAGCTAAAGGTTTTAAAGAGGCGGATTTCTTATGCAGAAGATGTGCCAATTGTTTGTTCTTCTGAAACAGAAGGCTCTTGGGTGAAGAAAACATATGTATATTGTTATTATTTTATTTTTGTTTTTATTGACATATTTAGGCAATAACAATTAAGGCAATAATCTCGCATAGCACAGCATCTAAATGCGTGCTAGAGTGTAAGCAGTCTCTGGAGAGAATCGGGACAGGGAGAAGCATACATCTATATAGTGGGTCCCAGGGCATGTGGGAATAGATGGGTATGAAAAAGCGGATGAACTAACTAAAAAGGACGCATCCCTTAAAGCTTGTTCCGTAGACGTCACAATTAGGCTGGGCGAGATTCGAAGGCGAGAGGTCGAAGATTGTGTGTAGGTCTTACAACCTTAGACTAACAGAGTTGCTTCTATCATTAAAAAGAGAGGACTGTATACTCATGACGGGTATTCTGATTGGACACTGCCTTCTGGCGTCACGTGCCTTTAAATTAGGCTTGGTCAATGATAGCAGATGTAGGAAGTGCGGGTTGGAGGAGGAGACGATCGAGCACGTTCTGTGCTCGTGCTTTGCGCTTGCCAGGTTAAGACTCCAGCTATTAGGAGTGATACAGCTGTCAGATCTAGAAGCAGCAAGTGGCTTACATCCTAGGAAGCTCCTAGTATTTGCCAAGAGTACGGAGTTATTCTATAACATAGGTCCTGGTTTTTGATAGGGTTTTTCAGTTTGGTCGTTAAAAGAAACTTTTGGTAACACTACGGACTCTTTCAGTCTATGTGAGGTCCTCATGGACCGGCCAGTTCAACCTAACCTATTGACATATTTGTCCTATGACCTGTTAGCCAATTATTTTAAGCAACCCTGTCTAAAATAGTCTTTATAAAGTCCAGATATCTATGGCAATACTTTTAGTTTCAGCCCAGCGAATGAAAATGGGTAACCTAGGGTGGCTGTAACTGTGCTGAGAAACATGTCTGCCAACATCCAATGCAAAAACAGATTGGGTGGAGTCAGAGCAGGTGTAAATGTAGTGAAGCTAGGATTCGGTGTGAATGTAGCTGGCGTGGTCGGTAAGGCCTCTTTTTAAAGCCGGCTGATACGGCGATATCCGTAGGATAGGAAGATACAGACGATATAGAAGAGATTTTGAGAGGAGGAAAAGGAGATTAGAAGACAGAGAGAACAAGAAAAGGAAAGCGACAGGGACGTATGGGAAGAGGGTGAAAATATATGGCAACAAAAAGCTACAGACCGAGTAAGGTATAAAAAGGTACAAGTATAAAGTGAGGAGAGCGAATAGAAGATAAAGTAGGAGAAAATAGAGAGATAGGAGAAGGGAAAGAAATAAAGAAGAATAAGGAGAACAAACGCTGTGATGCAAACTCTAATGGTCGACCTTAATTTAAGCGGATGACCATAACTTAGTATGTCAGCTAAGAAATCAAATGGAAAACAACTTTTTGTTGTTGTTGTAGCAATAAAGAAATCCTCCGAAGGTTTTCGGAAGTGTTATCGGTGTGGATGGTCCTTAGCAAGACAGAGACGCGGTATGTTCCGGTAACAAGCACCATTAGATATAATCCCGACCATCTTGGCAACGATTTAATATTAAACCTTATAGGCCATCCCGTCCCCCATCACATTGTCCATGAGAAACTTGTGTAGCAAGAGCGTCGCCTATTAAAAAAGCAAAATGCTCCACTGGTAGGTGAGGTTGACAATTGGGTTGGAGAAGCTATAAATTGCGCTGAAAAACTCTTGAAAGGGTGCGCTACACAACGCCTTGAATCGCTTGGGTACTTTAGTGGCCTCTTACGATAGCCATACCTGCCTCCTAAGGCGATGAGGGTACGAAGAACAGCTTTTGCCAACTAATGCTACTTTGGACTTAGTTGGCGATTGAAAAGTTAAGTCTACAAGCCACTCATCATTCCTGTGCTGATGTATGGCTCGAAATCATGGACGGTAACAGGGGATGATTAGATGGTCCTTGCAGTGTTCCAGAGAAAAGTTCTGCGGAAGATCTATCCGTGATTCGATGGTGAGTTTCGAAGGAGATATAATGATGAGCTGTATGAGAAAAAAAATCCCAAGGCTTCGCTATCTTGGTCATGTTATGCGAATGGACAAAAACGATCTTGCTAAGAAATTATTTCAATCGACACTCGTATTTGGAAGCAGAAGCAGGGAGAGACTTTCACTGAGGTGTGAGACTCAGGTGGAGAAAGACTTGATCTCCATGAGCGTCAGACATCTCGAAACAGCGATAGCTGCCCTGACTTGTTACTAAACTACCAAAATCGCTTAGACGTTAAGCTCCTATTTAAGATAATGATGATGATTACTTATATAAAATGTCCGTACTTAAATATTAAAACTATATGAAGACAGCGCATTTTAACTAAATTTTGAAACATGGCGCTCTCCATTACTTTGCGTATAAGTACATATAGGGCGCTTTTCAACCAAATGTTGAGAACTTAAAACAAAACCACCGAAAGAGCCACCCTTTATGTGGATTACTTTGAAAACACTATTTGTACTTGTGATTTTTTAATTATGTACATTTTCTTTCTGCTTTTCAGGGTTACAGTCCTTTACACATTTCAATGCAATTTGGACGAGCTGATGTTTTTGAGCTGCTTTGTAACGTTTACAGTAAGTTTTATTTTGTTTTAATTGTGTGTATGTATGCTTATTTATTCATTGTTTTTATGAATCATTCTTAAGCTTTGCCGAGATAGAATCTCTATTTCGAAGTACATAACCCGGTGGCACTACGAGGCCCTTAGCGAGTTATCTGTAGTACGGCGATTGGTTGTCGGTTTGATTCACAACATTTTCTTTAGTCTTTAAAATCGAACAATCCAATACTCAATTTTATCAGTCGCCAATCAATATTATCTCTTTATTGACCATAAAAAAACTTAGTTATCAATTTTATTTGTCGTTGTCCAATGACTGCAATCACTTACATAAATAATTGAACTGATATCAATGGCATATAGACAAACAAATCGATTACCTTGCGGCGGCATTTCTCTTTAACGATTTTGATTAGTTTTCCTATTTGTCTTCTTTTATCTAACTACTTTTCGCCCCTAGTATAATAAACCTAGGGGGAAATAATATCAACCGAGTTTTCAACATACCAAGTCATTTTAGGGTTTAATATGAATATGTTTTGTAGTATACCAAATACGGGTGATACCAGGCCAATGCTTCCGGCATGGGAAGAAATTACCAACACTTTCTGGCCTCTACATTAAGTTTCCAGATCCGTTTTCCAACTAGTATTAACTCATCGTTATTATTTTTTCGGCGTACAGTTCACCGCTTTATTATTATCATAAATATTTATTTGAATGAAGAAGTATATGGGTAAATGACGTGCAGTTGATTTTTTGGCACGATTGACCTTGACCTTTTTCCAATTGACCTTTACTGTCCAAAAAATCCAGCACAATTCCCAAACAATTGACCATTGACAGTTTATTAGAGTTGTTTGTGGCCCCGGGTAGTATTTTCTATCTACATACTGTCTAGTTCTTGGTAGGTTGGCTTCCACCAAAAATGTCCAGTTGTACACTTCACAGTTTGTTAGTGTATTCTAGGTGTGGTTCCAACTATGTGGCACTGAGTAGTTCTTTTCAGGCTGGCCACGCTTAGAATAGTCTTACTTTACTATAGTGAATTCATTAAATGGACCAAAGCCGACAAAACTTTTCCTTAAACAAAGAGAGCCTCCATCTATTTTGATTTTTAAATTTGTACAATAGACTTTGTAAATGTCCTGAAAGGCTCAGGTAATCGTTTATTCTGATATTATACTTTTCTGAACTCTGTTACTGGCATATGATTCTGTAGGATCAAACGAGGATCAAAGTTCTAGTATCTGGATAATCAGGTAGCTACTTGAAAACCGATAAAAATTTCCAAACTCCACGATTTTATTCACGTCATGTTACTGAGTGCTGAACTATGTTCTAATAGCGTTTTCTTTTCTGGCTAAAGTGTTACGCTTTTTGTACGCCGCGCAAGTGTTATTCTTCTATTCTAAAAAAACAGGCAACGCATTTACGGGGTATTTCGTTCTTTTGTGAAAATTGTTGCCTGCTCGAAACGCCAAAGCGTTACACTTTTACCCTGTATAAAATGGCGGTGTGGCTGTGCAACTCTGTGAAACTCTTAATTCGCTCTTAAGTTCCACATATACTCTGTTAATATGAGTGAATATGGTGAGTTGAAATGTTCTTTGTATGCACTATAAATGTTGAAAATTTTCTGCGGTAGGAGTAACTCTATTAAGGCTTTACCATTTACTTAGGCAACAATTTATTTCAGAAAAGAAAACGCTATAAGATTCAGCTATGGAATCGTAACATACGATCACGGATCGAAGACGGTTTTCACACAAGCGACAAAAATAAAGCTATCCAACTATTTAAAAAAAAATAATAACATATTATGGATTTCGTGAGTACGCATTGTCCCTAGTTCACATGTTTCCTTATACCAATGCACCATTTCGGAGCTAAAGTTATTTAAAAAACGGCATTCGAACACGGATCGTATGTAACGATTCGCCCCCAGTTTTCTTGTGTGTTGCTATGTTCATCGGGTAGTTCCAACAACTTTAAACGAATTTTCCACAGATATTGGTCCTTGCGCCATGTTAGGTTGTCAACGGAATCTGATACATGCTACGAGCATCATGTCTTTAGCTGCACAGAAAGGTATTTAAAATTTGATCACAAAATTTCATTCGCTCTGCTCGAATTTCACAAATCCCTCGATCCGTTGTACATCTAACGAAATTTGTTTTTGTATGAATTAAGCTGGGATTGCCCTCATTGGTTGTGAATCTATGAAACCATTTATTTGAGGCAGGTTTAATTCTTTGTATTTTTATAATAAGAACAAAGCAAATACCTGTTTCTTTGAAACCGCCAAGAGGGACCGAATCTAAAATAAATGACCAGATTTTTGTTTTATTTTTAAACGGTTTAAATAAGCAGCTTAAAACTTGGAATAAAGTTCAGAACCCTGATAATGCAATAAAAACAGAAAAACTCCGCTAGGCGACGCATATGGATGCAGTCCAACCATCAAAGGAGTGCGGGTTCAAATCCCATTCCCGGTAGAAAAGGCTTTGAAGAGACTTACAAGGTATAATCGAAACAGCTGTCGCTTTGTCCGTCCTTATGTCCCGTTGTTTAAATTATCCCAAATTATCAAAGAAATTTGTTTTTTTTAGTCTTTAGCTTTTCTTCGTTTTGTAGCGAAAAGGTTACTCGCCGAAAGTTTTTGGGGAGTTGCATCACTGTTGATGGTCCTTTGCCGGATATTGATCCGCTACCTTCCGGAATATACCACCATTTAGATACAAAGCCGATCATCTGAGGAGGGACTTAGTGTGACCTCGTCGAGCCTTCTAAATCATCAAACCACTTCCTCCCTTAGAACTTGGACGCGCCAGAGCATCGCCTGCTAGATAAACAGCATTTTCGCCCGGGTAGGTGAGGTTGGCAAATGGGTTAGAGAAGCTATAAATCGCGCTGGCAACCCCTTGAAAGGGTTGTGCTACACAACCACTTTATTCTCAATATCTCAATATCTAAGGTCAACTGTATTGCCACCGAATTGTGAGTATTTGTTGGTTGGTTACGGTGCCGCACAGATACCAAAGAGACGAGCCCAAATCGCGCGGGGGCCTTATTTTGATGCACATTTCTCCTGGAACCAATTGCTGCTGATAGCTAGTCGGTACCCTGTTCGAACAATTTGGCGCAGACGATGAACCTGCTGATATCTTTTACAGAGCATTTAGCTACTTTCTTAAGTTAAGGCAGTATATACATAACTGCTCATAGCTAAAAACCTAGTGTGTGCTAGAGCTGGTATTCACACAAGTAGTGCGCGACTATTTCTTTGCTGCCTTCCTCGCCGCAGCTTCTGCAAATGCTGTTAAAAGAGATCCCCATTATTTCAGCATGCAGGCCATGCGTCCAGTGTCCCAGTAATCATTAAGCTTTCTTTCCTTGACCTATTTAGTACGTCCTGTCATCTCTCACTAGGTCAGATTTGCTTGGCTATCCTATCCGAGGAGTACCAGCTGGAGTCAGCTAACTCCTTTAACCTGCTATGTATGGTTCTTTTAATTGATGTAAGTGGGCAATGCATCCCGACTGCCTCCGTAGCCTCCAGCAGTCCCCCTGCTCTTGCAAATTCGTTTGCCTTCTCATTGCCCTCGATGTTCCTGTGACTAAGTACACATATGAGAGTTATCTTTGCGAAGTTAGCTGCGCCTTGAAGGGAATTTTTGCAGGTGCTGACGGCCTTATACAAAGTTATGGGGGAGTTAAGCGCCATGAGTTAGCTTATAAGACAGTTATTTAAAACTTGATCGCAATATTCCATCGGTTTAGATAGAATTTTTCACCTAGCTGCATTGTTTCACACCATATTGCGCTGTCACCGATCTTTGAACTACGCTCCAAGTTTAAGGTGTCTAGCTCACCCGCAAGTTATTTGCAAGAAAAACGATTCAAATTTATTTTTGTTGGCTCAAATACCTTGATCAGTGTGCCAGGTTTCGGAATTTTTTCTCTTACATTGCACAATTACCGAATTTTGGACTTCGTGCAAAGGTTCAAGTTTCTAGCTTGGTCGGAAGTTACTTAAAATGGTATTGCGAAAATTCCCAATTTTGTTTGGAAAAATCAGCGGATCCATGTATGTATAAATAAAAAGGGGTGAAAGTGTCCCTCGTCCGTCCACCTATAATTATATTGTTGTTGTTGAGGTAATGATAATCATTGTATTTACCCAATTATGGTTTAAATATTTATTACGTAATTGACAGTGATTTTCGACGATTCTTCAAAGATATTTGGATAAGATAAGAAATTGCATAAGGTGATGAGCACAACCTGAGTTCGTAAGTTTTGTGCTGCGTTTTAGATGGGCAACAGTTTTTGTAGATAACTCCTAATCATTTACGTAAGTGCGGTCGCCGTGGTATGGAGGTGGCGTACTCAGCCTACTACTCCGAAGATATTGGGTTCAAGCCCAAGGCAAAGTAATATCGAAAATTTTGGAAAAAGTTTTTTTCAGTTAGAAAAGAGTTTTTCTAAGCGGGGTCGCCTCTTGGCAGTGATTTGGCAAACACTCTGAGTGTATTTCTGCCATGAAAAGCTTCTCAGTGAAAAGCCTTGCAGATGCCGTACGGAGTCGGCATAAAACCTGTAGCTCACGTCCCGCCAATTTATAGGAAAATTAAAAGGAGTACGGCGCAAATTGTAAGATAAGCTCGGCCTAAAATATCTGCGGAGGTTATCGCGCCTTACATTTATTATTATTATATACGTTAGTATCTCATTTTCAGTGGTTGTTTGTTTCACAAATTTATTGCGCTTTGTTTTATTTTTGTGTTCGTAATTTTCAAAAGCATAAACCCGTGCTGCGGTAGTTTAATAAGTGTGATTAAAATCAATAAACATTTTTGTCGGAAAGGCATTGATTTCAATTATTTTTATCAAATCTTTTTTTTTTCACCCCCACAGAAGCCAATCGTGATTTGGTAGACTGGAGTGGCTTCAAACCATTGGATTATAGCAAACAAAGTACGAGCGTATCAGCGGCAACCTTCAGCAGTGAGTACAATTATCGTGATAACTCATATTATACACATGACAATGAGCCTAACAATAATAATTGGGCGCTCTCGTTATTGATGGGTGCCAGCGGTGGTACTGTACGCAGAAAAAAGTATGCATCAAAAGCTTATGCGACAATTTCAGGTAGTGGCAAGGCTACGGTATCACGGGCAGAAACTGTACGGTCATCAACTGCGCCAAGTTCGCGACGTCGTCCCAAGAAAACAAATGTTTCATCAATGTTTTCACCCGAACCAAAATCGTTAGAATTTGATGATACTCTATCGCCAGCACTACCACAAACGCCATCATTCTTACAATTAAATCGCAAAAGTGATGATGGTGATTCCGTAATTAGTGGTGGGAGTGCAAAGAGTTATGATAGTATCGGAAGTATTAGAAGCGTAAGTGGAGATGGCAATGGCGATTTGGACAGTGGCGTTACAAAACCGAAGCTAACAGAGGAAGCCACCAAGGCCGAAAATAGTAAGCCACGTCGTAAAGAAAGCTTTCTGCGTAAAACGCTGCGTGCCGCCGTCGCTGGCAGTCGTTCAAATGGTGAGCCTGTGACTAATCAACCACTTATGGAGTAAACTCATATTTGCTTACACGATGCAAATTTTTGTAAAAAAGAAACAAATTTTTTAGACCCTTTATTTGCCTATACCTAAATGACACTACTTTATTTTGTTGTATTGTTCCTGTATTTTCTCTTCAATTTTTTGTCACCCTCCCTCCTAATGCGGCTTCAGTATTGGCGTAAGTGTGTAAACTATATTGCAAAAAACTAACGAAATACAAGATATCATTTAATCAAATTAACCATTTGTATTTCGTTAGGTTTGTTTGATATTCGACTTTTTATTCTTAATTTTTTCTGGCAAGTGAACATTTTGTTTTTAGTATAAGAATTTTGTGCACACATACACAACTAAAATCCACATTTTTGGGAAATAAGTGAGCTAAGGGAGCGCATTGTTTCTATTGTGAAAAAGAATTTGTGAAAAATATAATTTTTAAAGTAAATAATAAAATCCCCGACACATAAGCAGTTTTTCATTTACTCAGTCTTATGCATTATAATTAGATCACACGTATTTTTATGGGGAACGGTAGTTTCAGCGACACTGGCGCCATTTGACATGGAAAAGTAGTCAATTCGCAAATTTTGTTGCAAGCAAAGC
The DNA here is from genome assembly GCF_040869045.1 of Eurosta solidaginis. NCBI lineage: Eukaryota > Metazoa > Arthropoda > Insecta > Diptera > Tephritidae > Eurosta > Eurosta solidaginis. The sequence goes on along the minus strand of NC_090323.1, from coordinate 260,730,446 downwards.
ATAAGAAGAATTTGACATATGCTTTGGCTAAGGGTGCTGGCACTCGGTAACTTTTCCAACATTTTTCGCATTTAAAACTGCAATATAAAAAATACGACACAATATATTTGAGCCGGCCTATGAAAAGGTGGCTTATGACTCAAAAAAAAATTTTCCAATTTTTTTCTGGTTTCGATAGTTTTTGAGACGCTCTTTCACGTGGTGAAAACAGGAAAGTCCTAACTTGCTTAGAAGTGTTCTGGAGATGATATTTTCACCCACTTCCATTTGACATTCAGCTTGAAACAATGCTTGTAGTTCGTCCTCGTAATTGATACCAACATCATCGAAAGAATCATCATCATTCTCTTCGGTTTCACAGATATATATTTGAAAAACCTCACTAAATTCTTCTTCGACAGAAATTATTCACAAGCAACACACGTCCTACTCGTTCAGCATTGCTTTAAAATCTGAGTACTCACACGATTTTTTTTCGGTCAGAATCTTGTTTGTGCTTTGCATTGAAAAAAACATCTCTATTTATATACACACACGAACTTAACTCATTTATGCTCTTTTGCCGTTTTTCGTTGCCTTTTGGGCATGACTGTTCATAATGCAAAAGAAAAACTACTAAGAAACTGAAAAAATGCATAGTTTATCTTCAACAGCTGTTTCTCACAATTTCTTTTTTGAGTCATAAGACACCTTTTCGTAGGCCGGGTCACATATGTTAGCAAGTATTCTTGTTGTATAGGGATAATGTTTATAACAGTGCTTCGCGAAATTGTGTATGTGAATGGTCAAGGCGAAAAAAACTTCAATTGCCAAGTCTGAAGTTCCTTCATATTTTTAAACACAACATCTTGGTTGATTGTGGCGATGTTACTTTAATACATAAGCTTATGTTAAATGTATCAATATGAAATATTTCATTGTGCCGCGGCTGTTACGTGTCAAAATCATTTTTTTTGGGAGAATATTGGTCTCGCTTTCTCTCTTTCGCCAGTTTGTTTTTTAAGCTTGGAATCCAAGACGAAATAAAGAAGTGTCATGAATGTATTATTTAAGTTTTTTCAATAACTTTTATAATGTAAATTTTTATTTGATTTTTATATTTCGCCTGCTGAGTGGAATATCACCCTATCTCATCTGTCGTTTCTAAAACGCCCTATGATGTCAGAAAACGTTTTAATAACGTCCTATTTCAGAATTCGGTTGAAAAAGCTAATGTCAAAATGTATTGAATTCTCGGAAGCTCAGGTCGCGCGTTTTTGAGAAAAAACCAAAATATGGCGTTCTTCAACCGAATTCAAAGATAGAGCGTTTTTGAAACAAATTCTGAATAAAGCACTATTCAAACGTTTTCTTAGATAAGACATTTTCAAAATTGCTGTCAATATATGGTTATATTCCAGTCAGCAGACGATTTTCCGTCGTTAACTTTGATTATTTTGATTTTACTCACTTTGATTGTATACATATCGTATTTAAATACACTCAACTGTTAATAATATACATATATACGTAGTTAGGCTAAAAACAACAAATATACATATATTTTAATACACGCCTATGCAAATGTACAGTGGTGGCAAACAAAACAGCAGGAAATTTCCCTGTGTTATGTGTATATCAACACCTATGGCTAATTAATTGTTCTTGCGATTAAAGTATCAATGTTGTAATCAATATCGAAGATTATGAGTAGGTCTTATAACCTTAGACTAAAAAGATTTGTATAGTCATGACAGGTATTCTGACTGAACACTGCCTTCTGGCATCACATGCCTTTAAATTATGCTTGGTCAGTGATAGCAGATGTAAGAGGTATGGGTTGGAGGAGGAAACGATCTAGCACGTTTTGTGATCTCAAAATATTCACAATTGTCGATTTAACTGACCCATGTTGGGAAAAACGAAAATGTCACATGAACCTATCTTATGAGGTATTTTTTTCCTCCAGTTAAACTCTAACTTTGTCAGAGATTGGGGAAACGGCCCTTTACGAACCGAAAAGGACAGTTTCGCAATACATGTTTAATGAAATGGTGCCAATCGCATGCAGATCGGGACAGTTATTAGCCACACTGAGCTATAAGTATTTATATAAACATAGCAATGAACAAGTGCCTGGCGAATGTACTGCGAGGGGAAAGAATTAGAACTAGTGCGGTTCTCAATAAGATAGTTCTGAATTAGTTCGTAAATATTGCATTCGACGCAAAGTATCGTCGTGTTTTCAGTTTGTTATCGGCTTGTTATCACTGAGTCGTCGACTTCTTCTTGGTTTATGGAATATCGGCTTGTTATCAACGTTGTCAGTTTTTATTGAAGTTGTATGGGTTTTTGTTTCATAAAAAACGCTGAGGCGTGGTAAACAAATCAATAAAGCGCCGATAACAAATTGGTAGTCCTCTGATAAAAAATAAATCGACGGCACATTCATAACTCATCGATAACTTGTCTACGCCTCCGATAAAAAATTCGTAACACTTCGATAACCAATATAAAATTTTTTGATATAATATTAAATAACTTTTCAAAGAATAATCCATATTTTTTCCATGAAGTACCAATATTTCGTTGATTAAAAATCTACAGCCTTTGTTATCAATGTAAACTTTATAACATTTCGATAATAAATCGATAACTCCTCTATACCTGGTCTATACTTCTAAAATATCTTAAAAATTATGATAATATAATCAGCAAACTGTGGGGTTAATCTTAAATGCGGTGGGGCGACAGATGGTCAACGGTCAAAAAGACAATTGATGTTATGACCACTTCAAATGGATATAAGTTCAGTTGACTTAGTGGTCTTTGTTAACTTTACTTTATAGCTATTTAAGAAATTTTCGTTTGACCTTTCGGGAAAAATACCATAACCATACACAGTAATTTAAGAGCAGGGCCGAATTGTAACATACGATCCGTGATCGAATGCCATTTTTTAAATCACAATAGCTCCGAAATGGTATATCGGATTAATGAAATATGTATGTGAACTAGGGACAACGCATACTCACTAGATCCACAATATATTTTTTTTTTATTTTTTTAAATAGCTGGATTGTCGAAGTTTTATCGCTTGAGTGAAAATAGTTTTCGATCCGTGATCGTATGTTACCATTCCGATGAATTGGTTAGACGCTTAGTTGTGTATGCTCTTCTTATTTCAAAGGAATCTTGAACGGTCCAGCTTTTAATCCGATTTTGCACTGTAAGAAAAAAAGAGTTCTTCTAACCCCGGAAAGGACATGGTTGGGCCAGTTTTTTTATCTGATTTTTCAGTAGAATAAAAAATGTGTCTACTTAAATCTTTGGGAAAAAATTGAAACAACTCGACATCAGGACGGAAAGGCGACAGCTGTTGCGATTATAATTTGTAAATATTTTCAAAGCCTTGTCTTCCTCTTTGCATTCGACTGAAAAAAATATAGCGAAAACAATAAAACGTAACTGTAATTCAACAAAATAATTGATCTTATAGCCATTTGAGAAGAAAGAGTTGACTTTATGCCCATTTCGGAGAAGCAGGGTGGACATAACGTCAATATTGTTGGCATTGCACCCATTTGAAACTTTAACTGATTTTGTGGTAATTTGAAGTTGTTTGTGAGGCCAATTAACGTTATAGCCGTTGACCTTATGCTGCTCCCTGAAACACCAAGGGAATGTACTTAATTCTGAATTAAACTTATGGTATCATCCCTATCACTTCGATTTTTGCTCTTATCATTTTTGCCACCACTGTATTTACTAGATATAGTCACGAAGCATGTATGAAAATTATATTTACACAATCTATACTATTTCTAATAAATATACACCTGTACTTACAAATACGAATCTGGATATCCTTTTTTGCTTTTAGCATGTTATCAATTTCATTTTTAACTCTCTTAACTAAAAATGTTACTAAATATTGCATTTGTACAATAATAAAATAAATAAAACACAAAACCTTCTACCTACTTTATGTAACAAACTTTCAATATTTTATTTTAATTTTATTTAAAAAATCAATATCAATGATTTGCTTGCACTGTTGTGAATAAATTTCAAAAAAATTAATTCAACTTGCTTTTCTTTTTATTTTGTTTAATTATTTAAGTTCTTTTATTTTTTAGTAATATTTCAAATCAACCTCAAACTTTATGCATTCGCTTTGAAAACCAAAACAAATAAATAATTAAATATATATACTGAAAATCTAATAAACGTACATTAATATTTATTTTCCATTCTTCATGCGTACTTTTAATTCTGGAAAAAATAGTGATCTACGAAATTTACAAACTTTACGCACAAATCGTAATCGCATGATGCGTGTACTATAATGCCGCAAGTAATAAACTATTTTTTTTGTTTATGTACCCATTCACAACATAAAACCAAAAAAATCATCATATGCAGGCTTGAAACCCCCAACACTTTGATAAAATGCCCCGTATAAACTGAACATTAGGGTGCTTACCTCACTCAAAAATTGCGCTCTTTCCAACGGAATTATTTTACAATTTTTTTAAGACTTTTCGAGAAACGGCCAACAGATATGTATATTATGTAGTTTCATTCACAAAACTTTTAATCATTGTGTATAAAAGAAGTGTGATATCTTATGCGTCAACTGTCTGACAGGATGTTCCAGATGGCCATTTTTAGTGTTTTGGCAGCGTTTTAACAGGATGTTGTTCAATATGGCGGTGCATAGGGCCGGCTATCTCCAGCGAGTGATAGAAAGAGATATAGAATGAGATAACGACAGTCAATTATGATATAAACACCAAATTCTATGTACTTGGTTTTTGTAAATCGATGGACTAATGTCAAAATCGCCAATATTTTAAACAGAGCTGGGGAACTTCGATTAGAATTAGAAATCATTACGATTAGAAAAATAAAATAATCTAAACATTAGTTTTTTTTGATTCTTTAATATTTTAGATTACTAATTGATTAGATTAGAACTAATCAAAAATCTAATGGTGTTTAGCGACGATTAGCATATCTAATCAATACTAATCAAAAAAAATTTCGATTAGATTTGTCGATTAGTTTTGATTAGATCAACTATTTTGAAATATTTTTGTTGTTTTTTTCGTTTAATTCATAAAGTAACAAACTTAAAAGAACTTTTATTCAAAATTTCACTGTAAACATAAACCTTATTAAACAAGTAAGGACGGGATTGTCTTCGGCTCATAGCCCTGGTCATTTCGGTACACTTGTTGGTGGTTCTATCTGCACTTTTTCTCATACTAATTGTAGTCTAAAAATTAAAGGCATGTTCTGAAAAAAAAACGAGATTCTCGACGCTTTAAATGTATGCTGATTTATATTACATATGTATCACAAGAAGTTTATATTCGACTTCATTACTACCAACTTTTCAAAAGAAAATTCAGACAATGAATTCCGTCTTGGGGTATCGACTATTCCAGCAAATGCAAACAGCCTTTCGACGGGCGCTGATGACGTAAGCGGGGTATTGAACGCTAGACACGCTTCCTTCAGTGCACCATATTTATTCCAAATTTCAGGACCTGGTGTCGGGTCATTCAAATACGCATATAGCTGATTGCTAACCACTTCTTTGAAACCGTTTGACTCGTTTGGTGAAATTGGTGTTCTGGGAATTAGCGCCTCCTCATCATGTTCTGGAAACTAACTTCATCATTGAAATCATAAAAAGAGCTTTCATAGTCCAACTGAGGCAGTTTACTACTCAAAGAAAGTAACGCAGGAATAATACAACCATATTTCACATTGGCTTCACCTGGGAGAAAGTCTAAACGAGAGTATATACAAAAATAAATAAATTTTTTTTTTAACATTTCAAAATAGTTGATCTAATCAAACCTAATTAAAACTAATCGAGAAATCTAATAGAATTTTTTTTTTGATTAGTTTTGATTAGATATGCTAATCGTCACTAATCGCGATTAGAAATTTGATTAGTTCTAATCTAATCAATAAGTAATCGATTAGTATAGCCAACTAATCCTAATTAATCAATTATTCTGCAAAATAAAAGTTTCTAATCCGATTACTAATCATTAGGATTACTAATCATTATTCCCCAGCTGTGATTTTAAACAAGACATCCGATCATGTGATATTTTAATACTAGATCACTCGCCCTGTTTCAGTTTCCTCTGCACTGAATAAAATGCTACATCAGATACAAATTCTGAACTGTGAAGTACTTCCGTAATTTGACAACCAGCGGTAGCAGCTAAAATAATGTCGCTAAGGATGTTAAAAGCGGAAAATATGAACCTTCGAGTTTTCAAGAGCAAAGTTCTCGCTTATGTCATTGGGAAGAAGACTTGATCTTGAATAAGTGTTCCCTATTCGTGTCAGTTACCGCTAGAAAGGGACGGCGTGAAGGGCCGCCTATAAATGTGGAATGGTAATGTTGTTCAATAGCTAAACAAGTTAAATCATTAAAGTCTTTTTAAATTGATCCCACTGACGGTAATCTTAGATTCATTACCAAAGTCGGTAGAAGTACTTACGTACAACCTGATTTCAGGCAAATTAGTCACTAGTCGTTACTGCTGAAACAGGTTTGTAGAGCCTGATTGACCTACACATATGGGATAGGATTTCCCGTTGTCGTCATCGCAGCATGCCACTGTAAGGGCAGGTCAATGGCAACAGGTCTTTATCATTCGATTTTGAAGCAATAAAAGGGGTCCAAAGATCACAAGGCATTTACTATGTGTTATTTTCTAGACGTCGACGAATAAGCTCTGGTTGACTTTTATGAGTAGAGGGGGATATTGGTTCATTGCCAAACACTCATGCAACAGAACTGTAATAGCTGGGTAAGGATATTTCAAAATCAACCGAGGTTGATCAACCTTCTGGTGGAGGTAGAAGTCAGTAGCTCTCGAACAACCTTGTAATAACGATCAGGGGAAATTTTCTGGACGCTCTGCGCGAATTTTTAAAGGGTTATCTAGACACGCTGACTAGGTGGATTGTAGACTGCCTGGCAAAATAGAACTGTTTTTTTTTCGAGGAGATAACAGAACCCCGCTTTAGGGGGAGCTGCATGGTCAGAGTCCTTATTACGTCTTCAAAGCGAAAGTTGTCGCTATAAAGGTTGGAGTAGGTGAGATGCTACTACGGCTATTAAAACGGGAAGTTTAAATGTGGTGCGATTAAACGTAGTCTGGGAATGCCTGACTTCGATGTTAGTGCGTCAAAAAATTTTAAGATTAAGCTCATCTGGGTTCCGTGCCATTTACATTATCCTTTAAAACTGTCACGCGCTTGAGAAAACTGCAGCCTGACCCCCGGACCACCGGTCACCTATGCTCTGCTACTATATATATGGGCCTTGAGTTAGCTTTAAAAACGTGCTCTCTTGCAGGGAAGCAAAATCCTTCTGGTCATAGAATGGGTAACTTTCCAATGTGAGATCGTGCGGTACATCTTAATATGCTAGAGAAAGCTTCTTGCTACAGATGCATAGCCGATAATGAGGTGGAAACATCATGCTTGACGGCCCAGCTTTTGCCAAACCTTAGCAAGAGTATTTCTGTCTCGGCTAACTTGGATCTTCGCCGAACTTATCCTGGTTTGGGATAGGTTTTATTCGTAACTATATAGATTATCCAAGTAGCTATAGCTTCCGTAACCCTTATCTTATATGGTAATACAGCGGACCTTAATTCATGCTATACGACTGAGCTTCCTCTGCTGAGGTAGCTACCACACAATCAGACTCAACCTAAAGTCTCTGAAATATTTTGGCGTAGTTTGAAAATGAAAGTTTTATAATTCCGATGGAAGAAGGACCGGCTTTGCTTGTATGTGAGGCATTTTATTCTATATATCACTAATTAAGTATTTGCATCTAACTTAAGCTGCAGACATTGGTGCTTTATCGGTAACCTTATAACAGCTGATTCGACCAACCTTATGGGAATCAATGCAATCGAATATTGGTGCCGCTAAGGTCGTAGCCGTATCATAGCCAACCAATTGGTTTTTGGTTTACCGTCGGGATACGTTAGGGATACGACTACAGCGACATACGGCACCAATGACTCCCGCTTTATTTTCGTACTCATTTGTGCTCAAAATATCCGTTCTTCATCACATCAAAAGCCTGAGAAAGCATTCAATCACGCATCCACAAAACAAAAACTACCAAATTTTACTATTGCAAGAAAGTAAAAAAAAAAATTCCCTCCTAATTTCACCATATTTGTTTTTTGTATCATTGTTGTTGTTATCAAACTGTCCACCACAAAAACAAAAAATCCCGAATTTACATAGAAATTCAAGCGATGCGTCAACAAGTGATCGATGGCGGTGGACTGGCTGCTACTGCTGGTGTTGGCACCTTAAGCTCCTGGAGGCAAGTTGAACGCAGTGCACCCAAGCATGGCCGACGTAAAAAAGTTCAAGATTTATTTGAGCAAACGTTAGAAGCATTTACCGACTAAACGTGCGTTCTTAACTATGTTTCGTTATGCTATGTTACTTAATTTATTTCTTACAAAACCCTTTGATTACATTTTTTTATGTTTTGCACAGTTATGCCATTTCGAATATTCGAATAAATTTTATTTAATACAAACTTTTGCTTTTTTAACAACAAATATTTATGTATACAATTTTTTTTTTATTGTTTCTAAATTTTTATAAAATTTTATTTAGTTTTAGTAGCGCATTACTCAATTTTCAGCTGTAGATGTTGTAAACTTTCTGTTATTTGGGTTCCTTCGTGCCTTTGGAAAAATTTTAATCAATTTTTACTTTTTATTTTAACGGTAAGTACTTGTTTGGTTTAATTATTTAAATTTTTCGCACGATTTTTTATAATTTTAATTGATTTTACCTTGATGCACTTTTAAAACTCTTATGGAGCACTGCGTATTATTTATGTAGGTACACATTTTTTTTTATCTTCTTTTAATAAATTAATTTTCCTAGCCTTTAAAAAATATTTTTTTAACTTATTTTTAATATTTTGTTGTTTTTTCATACTTTCAGAAATCAAAGCAAAGAAAAAATCCGCAGGTAAGAAATAATACGTTCAACTTATCTTTCATAATTTCCTATAGGAGGGGCTTTGCATGCCAAGGCATTCTAGCGATGATTTTTCATCAAAGATTTCGGTGAAGCTCGGACATGCTTTCGAAAAACGTTTTTATTTATTGATGTATATGAAACGGTTGGGCATTGGACTGTGTCTCCATACGAATTAAAAAAGTTGCAAAAGACCGCCCCTTAATTTAGCTCTAGAAAGATAACGTACGTCTGAGAGACGTGTTCAAGTTTAAGGACCCTAAAGATATAAAAAAAAACTTACATTTGTTTTTTTTTTTTAATTTATCTATATATATAAAAAGAAGTGTACATTTTGATTGTCACTCCATAACTCAAGAACGGATAGAAAGATTGCCATGAAATTTTTAGGAAAGATACAGGAAGGAGAGATGATGGTTAGTTGAATTTGAAATCCCAAATCGGTTTAGCCATTCTTGAGTTATGATTTTTTATTAGAAAAAATTCAAAATTTGAAAATTTGGTATATAAATCTGCCTATATTAGTATTTACGATCCTTTTTTCCGGGAAGTTAACCAGAGACGGGCTGGGACTGGGATTAGAACTAGGACCGGGACTAAGACTCGGAGTGGGACTGGGACTGGGACTGGAACAATACATACCACCATCTGGGACAGGCAATAAGGGATGAAGAAAAATGAGAAGAAGGTGAGAGAAGAGAAAAGAGAAGAAGAAGAAGTATACTTAGAAAGAAATAGAATGAGACGAATATGGAGATAGATGAAGCGAAAAAGACGGAAGGAGGAGTGAATAAAAGGATCAGGAAAAAGTGAAGAGGGGTGGGGGAAGGCAGATTTAGACGGAAAAAGCTTATTAAAAAATGCAGATAGGCCAAATTTAGGGCAGAACAACGTCTGCCAGGTCTGCTAGTTTGATATATATTCACTTGTTTCAAATGTTTTTCAAAGCAAAATATTGTTTTTTTAATATATTAAAAATTAAGTTTGACTTGTCTTGGACTTGTCCTTACAAAAATCAGTATTTTTCGAAGGACCTCAGTTTATAGCAAAAAAATTTAAATAAAATACATTTTTATCTACTTCAATTGAATTAATTAACTGTTTTAAACTATACTTAAAAAAATATTAGCTAAAATTACCATTTTAGGCAAAAACTACATATAAAATTTGTAGTCACGTAAAAGATAACGTTACGTCTCTTAGACGTATTTTTAAAAAACAATCGTATATATTTCAGCAAACAAAAAAGTTACTACTGAAAAACACCCCCCACTGACAAGCTGGTAATGATAGCTGAGAAAACTGAGAATGAGAATGTTCTCTCTTGATTGTGAGATACTGAGAGCAAAATTAAAACGACGTACGTTATCTCACTAGGGTTAAAGAAACTACTTTATTCTTGCAAATTGAGCCGAATTTGTGTTTATTTTGTTTTTTTTTTTGGTTATTTAACATGCGATTATTGGAATAGAGACGTAATTATGTCTTGGTAAACTCTTTAATAACACGTTTCCACTTATTTTTATGTTTATTGTTTGATAAGCCTAGAAGACAATTAAAAATTGGATGCATTACCAAAGCCTGGGGCATCGTTCGACATCATTGACATGTTGCCCGCCACTTAAAGCAATAAAAACTTACTTACCGACTTAATTGTTGCTTAACCATCTAAATGGGTTTGCCGACGAACAAACCACGTCAGTCGCTTCATTCCATTTTTTCCCTCGTATACTCCCACCATCCATAATTCACATTTTCGATTTTATATAAATGACATGCCTGCCAAAACGCAAATGCGCTGACTTTGCTTGACGACAGCAGATACTTCGTTTTGTCCTCCTCCTCGTTCACCATCAAACCTATATTTTCCAGTTCAAAGTAAAACTTTAGGCCGATTATGCTAATGTCATCATCATATTGCTAAGTTCTTGTATAATTTTCTCTAGCATCATATTAAGAAAATCGGAAAAACGGACTCCTTAGTTTCGAACGGCTCTGACTGGCCCTTGCCATGTTCAGAAGGTCCAATCTGCGTATTAACGGTGGGTTTGAGGCTTTCGAACAATACGGAGGCTAGCTCTGTAGTTTTCATGATCACTTTTTTTGTAGATTGCATTTCGCTGTGGTATGATGGTAGCGTGCTCCGCCTACCACATCGAAGATCCTGGGTTCACGACCCGGGCAAAAGCAACATCAAAATTTTAGAAAAAGGTTTTTGCAATTAGAAGAAAATTTTTCTAAGGGGTCACTCCCCGGCAGTGTTTGGCAAGCACTCCGAGTGTACTTCTGCCATGAAAAGCTTTCAGTGAAAACTCATCTGCCTTGCAGATGCCGTTCGGAGTCGGCATAAAACAAGTAGGTCCCATCACGCCGCGTTCTAATGTGGCTTCCAGATTCTTGTATATGCTTCTTTCTCTCCATAAATGCTTGGGTGTAGATGAATGAGTTATTAAAGAATTTCGGATTTAAGTGGATAGTGGTGTGACCTTCGCCCACATAACCATTTAAGGAACTGATATTTGTCTCTTAGCTGCCATTTCGAGAACGCCCTATATCAGTGATCAATTGTCAGGTGAGATAGTGGGTTCATAATGAAAAACTGATAGAGGCGGTGTTCTTCAATAAAATTCTGCGATAGGGTGCTGCGTGGATATCTAAACCCTTTTTCGGAAAATAAGCTTTGTACATTACAACATTAAAAAACTCGTATTTATGGCTCGCGAGGAACAGAGAGGAGGGAATATGAAGTAGAAAGAATTGGATAAGGAGAGCGAGATAATAAGGGAACGGAGGAGCGAGAAGAAGGGTTATAAGCAAGGCGAATCTATACCATGTGGTGGCAAAGCGAATTCAATCAAATCGCCGTGCAGATGAATGTCAAGTCAAAAAAAAAAAATTCATATTTTCATAGCTTTCGATTAACTGACATTTTGTCGTACAAGGCTTTGTATGGAAAATTATCAAGAAGAAGCAATCAGCTGATGGGATAACTCCACCTGTACTAAATTCGCCTTGGTTATAAGTATAGAGCGATTGATAAAAAGGATTATTCGGAGTGGGAGAAATGGAAAAGTAGAGGAGAAAAAATATAGTAAGCTATACAAACTTTTTCCAGATGTTTAAAGAAATTGAAATGTTGAATTATGCAGTGGGCATAACCGGTGTGACTTATTCGTGTTTCAGGGTGTTTCAATAATACTGACTTAACTCCAGTTTTCAAGCCTCTAGTAGACTAAGAACGCAGTTAGTTAAGTTAATTCTTGTTTATTCATTCATTCTCCCCCTCTTTCATAAAGGCGAAAAAGATTCGGGATTCCTTCGGATTGGCTCTTTGAATGTCCGAGTGAAGAAGACAACCGAAGCGTTCAGCAACTTCTTGGGAGTGGGCAATGGGCATACACTCTCTCACGCGGCAACAGCAAATCGTCCTCACCAGCGATCTCACCGACACCATCTACAAGGTCATCGTCATCTTCCACAAAGTGGTACGACTATGCGGAATCCGATGATGGGGAAGACGAAACCATCAGGGTTTGCAACGTCGCTCCATCACAAAGGTAGCAGCAGTAGTAATAGTAAAAAGCAAAATATTGAGTCGCGTGCTAGTGTTCCTTTTAATATGAATAATTTAACGCATCAATTTGAAAAATTACACAAATCCTGGGGCTCGGCGGATAACATACATAAACAAAAAAAAGATGATGATAACAATGTGAACGATAAAACAATAATGCCACCACCAAAAAATATCGATACGCTTATAAAGAGACGACAAAAATCTGTAACGACACCAACAACAACACGTTCCTCAGTAACATCGTCCATCGCCACAGATTCACCACGTGGTTCTATTTCTTCAACTAATTCTAGTACGAATTTTATTGCGGGCTATAGTAGTATGCCAACAACACCAAATCAACAACGTGCACCTAGCGGGCGTGTCCAGTCGGATATGGTAATGGACTCTGATTCAGATTCGGCATGTGGTTTCGATTCGAGTTGGTCTATGAGTGGTCGTACATCGATGAGCAGTGGTAATTTACAATCTTCGCAATCGCAATGTTGAAGTATTGCAAAGGTTCATACATCTTGATATGTAAATAATGCACTAAGTGGCTCAATTAACTATAATGATGGAGGATTTTAGTATCTATTTCACTCCTGTTCTGTGTATATGTGTGTAATAGGAACTAATTATATATACTATGTACTACTTAGATTTATATATACATATACATATCTTGCTATGTAAAACACAAGTTCGTCAAATATTGAACTAAATACCTATTTTTATACACATTTGCCTTGAATTTTTTTACCGAAATCAGCAATATTTAATATTTTCTATTCAAGTTTTAGTGAGCTTTCCTAAATGTCGCATATATCAGTGTAGCGTTACCCATAGTAAATAAGAAATAACAGTTTTATTTAATAGTTAAGACTTTATTTTAAAAAATCAAACTATGTTATTTGCTATAAAAATATAGATAATAGCTTTCTCAGAAAAGTGGACGGTAAACTTGTTTCACAAAATTTTTAGTCATATATCGTATGATAATATAAACTAATGACTAAAAATATCTGATTCTGCATAAATTCTTGTCATATTCAAAAAAGTTGGACGGAATGTCAATGTGTGAGGCACTTACATATCAAAGTACATATAATACGCTTAAAACCTATTGGTTTATAATAAAAATTTTTAAAATATGTGCTTTTATGATATGGCTACATATAGACGACTGAGTGAAGAATTGCCCTATGGTACATTACTTGTCTTCCGGTTTCTATACGACGTTTTATAACAAAACCACGTCATTTCTGAACTATCTATGGATTGTACCCATTAATACAGATCGTTTTCGAAGGAGTGTTATACTATAGAAATAGTTTCATTCATAGATAGGACGTTTGAGCTGGCAGCAAGACGCAAATTGAAAGAGAAGCTCGGCCTTAGATCTCTTCGGAGGTTATCGCGCCTTACATTTATTTATTTTTATAACCTAAAACCTCACTTTGAATATATCAAAATCAAATCGATAGTCTTAGCAATACCTTACCCAGCAAAATAACTAGTGGTACTGATACAACTAACTGACTTGCGCCTGCATAACAATCGGTAATACGACGTGCACGCATAAAATTGCTACCCAAATATATGTATATCATAACGTCTTTGATTTGGTGGTATGACACCAAGCTGATGTGTGGCATCTTGGAAGATCAAATCATAATGGCCCATTGGTGATGAAAACATACTAAAACTGAAATCATCCGTATTTTTGCGTCCATACAATTGTTGCGCATATGTTAGCAGAGTAATGTAGGAGTTCACTTGAGTTTCATTGTAGTTCTAGCCGCCACGGGTTACAATTGCACTCGCCTTTACTTTGCCCAAATTACATTTTTTGTAATCGTGTAACTCGGCCTAAAAACAAAATATTCATTGTACGTTTTTTTATAAACAGTATAGAAACTATTACTTACCATCAGTGCAGAGTAATTCAAAATCATCAGTCAAGGTATTTCTAGCCCACCACTCTTTCCTTTTTCCACCCGTACTTTCCATTACAGTAGTGTGTTTCATAAATGCTACATGTCCGCCAACTTCCACAAGCCAACGGAATGCTCCCGTATGCCCATAATAGTCTTCCGAAGCATCACGCCGACAATAACGATAGCTAGTCCCATGGCAAAGATCACACATGCTATCATGTTGTTGTTGTTGTTGTTGTAGCAGTGTTTCGCCCCATCCAGTAGGTGCGACCGATCACAAATTGTCATCAATATCCTCTAACGGGAGTCCAAGGAAACTTGCTGTTTCAACAGGGGTGGACCATAATGAGAGGGGTGGACCATAATGAGAGGGGTGTTCGAGGCGTTGGTTGCAGAATACAGTTAAAGATATGGTTGGTGTCATGTGGGGACACGCTACAAGCAGGACATATGTTGTGTATGTCGGGGTTTGATTCTGGATAGGTAAGAGTTTAACCTCTTGCAGTACAGATCGAAGTTGAGCTAGAGTGACTCCTAGGGAGTATGCGTTCCACTCCTGCAAGTTTTGGGTATTGTTCTTTAAGCACAGGATTCACCGACCAATTTCTGGCATAGAGGTTCAACGCCAGTCTGTGGAGTTCACTGAGGACCTGCTTGTGTTTTTTGGCTTCATACGGCTGCGTTCTCAGGTGCCGTATTTGGTCATAATGCTTACGGAGATGACACCTTAAGCGCCTGGGCGGTGATGGCTCATCAATCAGATGTCTGTTGGGATGCCCAGGTTTCTGGGTACTCAACAGGAACTGTTTGGTTAGCATTTCATTTCTCTCCCTAATGGGGATTATTCTCGCCTCATTATGTAGATGTTGTTCTGGGGATATAAGACTACCCGTGGCGATTCTGAGGGCAGTATTTTGCCAGGCCTGTAGCTTCTTCCAGTGAGTAGTCTTTAGGCTTGGCGACCATATCGAGGACGCGTTGCATGCAATTGGCTGGCCGATTGCTTTGTAAGTGATTAAGAGCGTTTCTTTATCTTTACCCCAAGTACTGCCAGCAAGAGATTTGATTTTATTGCGGCTCTGGATATTCGGTACAATTGCGACTGCGTGCTCACCAAAATGTAGAACCTGGTCAAACGTCACACCCAAGATTTTGGGGTGTAAGACATTCGGTAGCGTAGTGCCATTGACGTGCTATCATAGGGTACACCCATGTTATATTCATTACTAATTGCGCCTGGTAAACACGATTTTGCAAAGTATTCGGCTGCAGCAGAATCACAACCGTACGGACGTATCCATCCGTTCGATATAAGGAATGCCATTAGTTAAGTCCAGCCAGCTGCTGGACCCTCATTTTAATGCATTTTTCCAGCTTCTGATCAGATGTGACACATAGTCATACTATGCCCTCCCCACTAATTGTGGTGCGTATTTGCATCCGCGCCTATGACCAAGCGCCCTTCGTCATGTAGTAGCCCATTGCACTCCATCGGTGGAACCTCCACAGCATGGGCCATGTAGCAGGATGCCAGGATAAATGCCTGATTATTCTTTTGCTCAACGGCCACCGCTACGAACTCCTCAGTAGTGCAATTAGGGAGCATATACCATGACTACAGCTTGCACCCGTAATTCCGTTTGCACATAGTAAACGCCAAATCCGCGCGTTGAGTCCAGACAACTTTCCTCCCGATGAGAGCCACGGCTCCTGGATCAGCGCCACGTCAAACGAACCCTCATCAAGGGTTGGGAGAAGTTTGGTCGACGCCACTTTACTGTGTTGGAGGTTTGTCTGTAAGACTCGCAGCACCATGGGCTGTTTGTCCCCCTCCAGCACCTTTGTGGGGACGTGTTCGTCCTCGCCTAGCCCTTTTGGTTTAGAGTATTGGGGGCCCCTTCAACCTCTCGTAAGTGCTGTGCTGGTGGTTCCTCTGTGCGACTCGCAGCAACATTTGGCTGTTGGTCCTCTTCTAACACCTTCGTGGTGACGTCGGCTACCTCCACATGTCCTTTTTCTCTTACGCTTTTGAGGTCCTTTTCGACTTCGGCCATTTCTATCGTGTTAGGGTTTTTATCCTCGGGATTTCTTTTCCTGAGACGCATGTAGATTTTGCCAGTGCCAAAGAACATTTTTCCAAGCTGCGTGTACAAAATATCCTCCGCCTGCTTGTTTATTTGGAGGATGTAGAACTGACCATCCTCGGTAGGCCGAGATACAGTAAGTACCTTCCAATCCTGTGTCGGTATGTTCGGATTCTGATTCTGCAGAAGTCGCAGTGTATCCTCCGACTTCATCACGCATGGCATCCATACCTTAACTTTTGGTACCGTGGGGATTTTCGCTTTATACACCACCTCAAACCACGCGTTCTTGCCACGCCTTTGGAGGTTTGAAGCCACTTCGTCCAGCCACTGCAAGCTCGGGATGTTGTCGCACGCTATCATCTTCAGACCATAAAACCGGCTGTCTTGGGAAGCGAAAGCCGGGGTCTTAGCGTTACCTCACTTTAGCACCTCCGAGAAAGCCAGAGTCTAAGCGTTATCTCCCTTTGACTTATCTCCAACTTCCGTAGTTGGCACTTCGGCATTTTTGATGTTCTCCGTCTGAATTGCAGCTTTCGAAGTAGTTGCTACCTCGCTATTGGGGCCCATCTGTCTTACAGCTATAGGCCTATTTGTCTTGTCTATGCGATTTTCCTGCCTCGCGGCTCTTGGACTGGGTCCTTTCTGCCTCTGGAAAGCAGGCCTTTCGCCTTCCGCCGAACGTTGCCCTTCGGTTGCAGTACCGAGGGTTTCTCGCAGCAAACCTTTTGAACTGCCTTCAATCTACTCTTACCGCCTCATGAGCCCATTCCAAGCGCTCGAGATCCACTTCTGTTGGGTCGACCACTGCTCCCAGGCGTTGGACTATTCTTAATGTTGCACGGTACAGCGTGAGAGCTTCCTTACTTCCTCTGCCCCGTACCCTTCTCCACTCTACTACTCCGTATTCATTTGTATGCTTTTCCAACACGGAGTTCATTGAATCAGCACTGCTCTCACTCCACGAGTCCGACGCATCGCTTAATGCGTATTTATCGTCCTTGGCTTGCGACTCAGTCCTCTTATCATAGTCTTTATTACAATTAGGTAATGAGTCGTTCATCTTGCTCGTAAAACCCCCTGCCAGACAAGGCGGGCTCAGCGCTCAAGTATTATATACGGGGAAAGAAACATCTGGCATAGCAACGTCCCTTACTGTGGTAAGGTCATCAATACTTCCTGAGATGGCCCAGTATCGAGAAGGCTCCGTTCGAATACAGCCGAATTTATCCCCTGGCTGCCACTCGGCCAATAGGCACGGTCCGCATAACACTATGGATTATGGGGTTGGCAGTTCTTGGTAACCGACATACCGCCACCCACCTATGAGGCGAAACGGCGTGGATGCCAGTCCTAAACTGCTCCGCCTCATATTCGGGCGCTAAGGAGTTCGGCTAAGCCCTCAAAGCAACGACAAGTTACCTACCCTAGTGAGGGAACGGTGCATTACTGCGGAATCTTTCAAATATCTTACTGAATTCACTGTAACTGTAACATTTCCATAACTGTTGTATCACGTAAGAAAGCCACTTCACCAGCTTCTAAAAGACAACGAAAAGCGCCATCGTAGCTGCAGTACGGATCATTAGTAGAACATCTACCACCATGAATTTTTCCTGTACAAAGAGTACATAGAGTAGAAAATAAATAAAGTTATTACAGCTCGTTTCATATTGAGTAATAAACTTACTTATCCGAATTATCGCCAATTGAATTGTATTTATTAATCAATGAGTAAACAGCGCAGGGGTTGTTAAAATAATTAGCAGCGGATTTGACTTGGTTATTACAGTATACAACTTTCATACCGCCTTCAAGTTTATATTATTTTATAAATTTCAGTCTCTATAATACTTACGGTATAAATGGGAATATACCATGCAGCCACGCTCCCCACCCAAGGGAAGCAGGCACGCTTATTACGCAATACATCTTGTACAGAATCCTTCTTAACAACTAAGAGTTGTAACGACCCGCCGTGAAGACATCGCCAGCATCAAGCGTTGTTATATGCGCTTTCTCGCGATCAATATGATGAATAAATTCATCAACGCTGCATGCCATATGGCAGGTTGGATTAAGAAATGCATCGTCAAATAAAGCACGATAGCGTTCAAAGGCGACTGTTAGATTTTGGCATTTAAATTGTTCCTCCTTACTTTTGGTGCACCAAATGTTTTTAATTACTTTTTTATAATAATGTTGGGCATATGTTAAAATGAGTGAAAAGTGGTGTGGTTATTTTAAAATTAGCGTCAAAAGTATTCATGGCAGCAAGGGGCTCCAGACACCTGTTAGACCAAGCATTACAGGCAATAAAAGAACCTTTCAGCTTAGTAGCACTATTTTGCGTTTCGGTTTTTCGTTAATATCTTTTGAACGAGGGTAATTGTTTACTTTAGCTCACAACTGCTAAAACCCGACCAAAAATATCGGGAGAGGTATCAAAAGACGCGTTTTAATCCCAGGACCACGAATCCGAGAGCGGAAATTCAAGATTTTATTTCTGTCAAAAGTTATTTCCGAATGTGGCCCCGGAGCGCTCCGAAACCGGGGGTGGGATCCATAGTATTTTTGCGCAGAACACCTTTCTGCATTGGCGGCCTTCGGCCGCGCTTATAAAAAATGGTAATTCTATACGACAGCATGACACTGCTAATACGCGTCCAAACCGGAAAATAAAAATTTTAACTCGTTCAAAAGATATTAACGAAAAACCGAAAAAATACCCGCGGGTCCCTCCGAAACCGGGGGTGAAATCCATAGTATTTTTGCGCAGAACACCTTTCTGCGTTGGGGGCCTTCGGCCGCGCTTATAAAAAATAACCCTGAGCTACGCCATGCCAAGTCGGGGTGTGTGGTATAACCGTGGCTACCGCCACGGTGATGTCCTTCTGCGTTCGAAATTTTTTTTGTGGGTATAAATTACAACAACCACATGAAAATCGCCAACTTCAACTGCAAATATCTCCGGACAGAGATAAAATTTTAATTTTCCGGTTTCGGATTATTGTTGTCGAGATTAATACGCGTCTTTTGACACCTCTTTCGATATTTTTGGACGCGTATTAGCAGTGTCATGCTGTCGTATAGAATTACCTAAAAAATTACCCTAGGTGGGTCCAACACCGGTTTGGAGACCAAAACTATATCCGCGCAAAACACTTTTACCCACAGTTTTTCTTGTGGGTACTACAAAATCATCAAAACAACAAAAAGCACATGAAAATTTTCAATTTTGTTTGCAAATATCGGTAAAAGTCTAGTTGAGGGGTCGACTGCTAATACGCTACCAAAAATATCGAGAGAGAGAGAGATGTCAAAAGACGCGTATTAATCTCGAGAGCAATAATCCGAAGGCGGAAAAGAAAAATTGTATCTCTGTCCGCAGATATTTGCAGTTGAAGTTGGCGATTTTCATGTGGTTGTTGTTGTGTTGTACCCACAAAAAAAATTATGCATCACCGTTTTGCGCAAAAATACTATGGATCCCACCACCGGTTTCGGAGGGACCCGCGGGTCTTTTTCGGTTTTTCGTTAATATCTTTTGAACGGGTAAAAAAAGGGTAGTAGTGCAGTTTACCGTACCCACCCTAAAGTTGGGTAAAGATTTTCGAGTGAGGTATCAAAAGACGCGTATTAATCTCGAGAAGTTGGCGATTTTAATGTGGTTGTTGTTGCGTTGTACCCACAAAAAAAATGTGCATCACCGTGGCGGTAGCTTCACAGCAAAGAAAGAGGCATGGTAAGTAACTCTTTAATGGAATTAATTTGTGTTAAAGTGCGTGCACACTAAGCGGTGCGACATGTAGCGACAGCGACGCTTCACTTTTTTGCCTATTTGATCAACATAGCCGCTCATGGCCGCGCTGCGCAGTGCTGCTGCCGCTAGATGTGAATTGCTCCATAAGAATATATGCAAATAATATTTGCAGCGCAGTGTAGTGCGCCTCAATGTGGTCTTAGCTTTAATGTATTGTAACGAATTTACTTGCAAATCCTCTTATTTGCAACCCTCTGCTAAGTTCGTATCGCTAAACTGTTGAATAAATAACTCCAATATGTAATAATGCAAAATGGCCTTTATTCAAGTATTTCACAATAACACTTGTACTTTGCAACGAATAGCTTACTTAATAACCAAACTGATTGACAGCTCAAATGGAACTCTACTATTCAAAATAATACTGCTATAGCTCGCTATATAGCGCTTAATCCAAATCCCAAATCAAACTGAATTACTTCTTACTCGCCTGCCCCGCTTTTATAGTTTACGCTGCATACTTCTAGGCTCTTCCATTTCCAGAACTTACCAACTATATTCGTGTGTGTATAGTTCTCATATAGTTCCTACTTGTTTACAATTGTCTACTTTTTAGCGCTTCTCAGATGTACATATGTGAGTTTGTAGTTTACAGTCTCCCGCACACACATAAGCGTATAAGTAAATTCATCTGTGTGTGACATCTCATCTCTCACTGCCTTGTATGTAAATGTTGCTCGTCGGAATGTGTACATATGTGTAGACGCAATTATTGATTCGTTTATGTAGATACATAATGATTGAATTATTGATGTGAATTCACGTCACTGCTTAGCATCGGCCTGGAGATGGCAGCACTCCTTAGTTTTGCTAATATTCGTAACACTGCCCTCCACCTAAGTCTGATCGTCCCGATCAGACAAATCTCCCAATCTAAACGCCGCTAGCATCGCTATATGTACCACTCTTCTACTCCGTGGTTTCTCAATGCTTTGTATGCGGTAGATGATATCACTGATCTTCTTCACAACCTTGTACGGGCCTTCCCAACTGCACCGAAATTTGGATGGAACATCTTTCCGCCGGTGAGGGTTATATAACAGTACCAAATTTCCCTCCCGGAAACCTTCCGAATTATTTTCCTTGTCGTACCTGTGTTTCGTCTTACTACTCATTATCCTTGATCGTTCCCTCGCACTCTGTTGCTCGGCCAATGAAGAACTACTTCGCAGAGCTTGCGCTGGACGGATTTGCTTTGCATAATCAGTATCGTTCCGACGCTTCACAACAGTAGTGTGCCTTGGCTTGAAACCACCCTTGCATTCTTTCTTCGTTTTAGTACGTCCGTTAGGGCTTTTCAATGCCAGTGTTTCTCTCACAGGTACCTCCGGGTTTGATTTGTTTGGCCCATTTGTTCCATCAACTTTTACCTTTGAATTTCGTGGCCTTCGTCGAGTCTTCTCCACCAGTACCCGATTACTGCTGAACCCTTTTTCCAAACTAAAGTTAAGTGGCACATCTTGGTTCTCATAACGCATCACCCTTCTCTGCATATCGATCTTGATGTCATGGTCAACCAAGAAATCCACTCCCAATATAACTTCATCAACAATCTCCGCCACAACAAATTTGTGTAGAACCATGACCTTCCCAATCAATACTTCACATATCACTTCTCCCTGAACTTGGTTATACTCGCTAGTGACCGTACGCAACTTTGCTCCAGGTAACGGTTTTACTCTCCTGTTGACCAAGTCAGATTGGATCAAGGAATGAGATGCGCCCGTATCTACAGTCAGTATTCGTTCGTTGCCATCCACATTCCCTCTGACGGTAAGACTGCTCGATTTTCTACCAATTTGCGACACAGATATCACAGGGCATTCGATAGCTAGATCTAGCTCTCTACCTCTTACTCGCTCTTGCTCATCTCCTCCGGATTTGCGTTTACGCCCACCCACATTTTTGGAACTGTTAGGGTTGGTGTTGCAATAACGCGGAATATGCCCTGGCTTTCCACACTTAAAGCATTTGACTGCATCATTATTCTTCTGCTGCGTACCTTTCAATGCTTCCAAAATTGCGTCTACCCAGTCTGGCTTTTCCACTTCCACGCGATGAGCTTTGTACGCTGGCTTACTCAAAAGTGAGGCTGTTTCCTGAGTCAGTGCATGCGATACCGTTTCAGCAAACGTTAGTTTTGGGTTCGCGTATGTGGCTCGCTTCGTTTCGACGTCCCTTATGCCATTTATAAAGCTCTGAATCTTCACTCTTTCCGTGTATTCCACGGGTGCATCCGCATTTGCAAGATGAGCCAATCTTTCAATGTCCGAAGCAAACTCCCGCAAAGTCTCGTTAGCTTTTTGGTAGCGATTTTGCAATTCTATTTGAAATATCTGTTTCCTGTGTTCGCTTCTGTATCGCTGTTCTACAGCAGCCATCAATGCGTCATAACTGTTCCGTTCGTACTCTGGAATGGTCTGTAAGATTTCCGCGGCAGGCCCTTTCAGTGCCACGAACAGAGCTGCAACTTTATCTTCAGCATTCAATTGGTTCACTGCTGCGGTCTTCTTCAACTGTAGCTTAAAGACCTGAATTATTCGCTGATGTGAATTCACGTCACTGCTTAGCATCGGCCTGGAGATGGCAGCACTCCTTAGTTTTGCTAATATTCGTAACAGTATTTAAAGGTTGGATTTTATATAAGGTGCCACGATTTTCAAACTTTTGTTGATTTGTAGGGAAAGAGGGGGTCCTAAAAATCACCAAAATGGAATCCGCAGCTCTAGGAAATTCTTAGTTTATGAAATATTAGCGTTGAACTTTACAAATTTAGTAACATTGCAACTTAAGTCCTGCGTCTAAAATTCGGGTCGCACATGTCGATAGCGGTATCAAAAGACGCGTATTTTCGTCAAGATTCAGAATCCGAAAGCAGAAAACACGTCGGTACTATTCTCCCCGAAGGCTTTGGGGAGTGTTATCGATGTGATGGTCCTTTGCCGGATACAGATCCGGTACGCTTTGGTACCACAGCACCATTAAGGTGCTAGCCCAACCATTTCGGGAACGATTTATGTGGCCACATTAAGCTTTCAGGCCATTCCCGCCCCCAAGTTCCGTGAGGAGCTTCGGGTCGCCAGAGTAAAATTGCTTGCAAATAATTGATTCATTCACTGTTTGGACGAATGAAATGTCACTAAAAATTAACTTTTCTTCTCTTGTCTTGTCTTGACTTTTCTTGTCTTGTCTTGACTTGTCTTGTCTTGTCTTGACTTGTCTTGACTCAAGGTCTTGTCTTCACTTTCGCCTGCGGGCTTTTCTTCAACAAATACAAAAACATTTTATTTTTAAATTGGTATGATAACAAAAACAAGCAAATTTTCAATAAAAAAACGCGCAATTTTTTATTAAAAATTTTCGCATGTGGCGCCAATGTACAACAAATAAAAATACCCCTTTTTGCAAGTTCTTATCATAAAAAATTTTAATTTTTTTAATTTCTTATCATAAAATATTTAAATGTTTACTTAAAAATCTTGCGTTTCGTTAAATTAAATACATAAATTACATATTATTCAGAGAATTACAAAAACAAGATACATTAGCTGTGTTTTTTTTTTACTTCTATATGTTCTACCAAGACAAAAAGATGTTGTTGCGGAGCTGGCAACACTATTCACCACCTTCATATGTTTTCGTTTATTTAATTGCAACAACGAAGAAAGCGACTATATTACCGACCGGTTTTTTGCGAATAACTTTTAAACGAGTTAAAAAATATAATCTCTGCTTTCGGAAATCTTGACGAAAATACGCGTCTTGGGTGCCACTTTCGACAAGTTCGACGCAAATTTCAAGTGCAAAACTTAGATTGTAATATTACCAAATTTCGAAATTTAAAAGCTTATTTTTCATAAACTAAGAGTTTGCTAGAGTTCCGAATGATTATTTTGTCATTTTTGGGACCACCTCTACTCCTCTAAAAAAAAAAAAATTGGAAAATCGTGGCACCTTATTTAAAATATTCCCGGTATTTAGCTCGAAACATAAGTGCAGAACTGCTGCGCAGCTGGATTTTAAACAAATTGATTTACACCACGCAAAAACATGTTCCGTTGCATGCTAAGCAGCGCCCCGCATGATCTGTTCAAACAAAATTTCCTGCAAACCCTCCGTGTTTAGGATCTGAAAGCGAGAATCCAAATTTTTATTTCTGTCAAAAGATACCAGCAAAAAGTCGGTTCAAATTATCGTGGTAAACAATTGTTCAAATTTTCATATGGTTGTTGTATTTTGCCAGTTTTGTTGTACACACGCACACACTAATGCAGAAAGGCATTCTGCGCGGATTTCATTTTTATCCCCAAACCGGTGTTGGAACCACCCGTTATTTTTTTTTTTAAATCGCGATCAAAGGCCGCCAGCGCAGAAAGGTGTTCTGTGCAAAAAAATACTATGGATGGGCCCCATTTTGAAACCTCTCGGAATCATTTGATGGTTTTTTGTAAATACTTTCGACAGAAATACATATTTTTTATTTCCGCTTTCGGATTCTAAAAACGGAGCTCAATTGATACCATCATTAACTATTTTTGATAAAAACAAAAAAATAAGAGGGTGCACAGTCTTGTAAAACGCTACCTATATACATATATAAAGCTGGGTTGATTTGCATGGACGAAAGTTAACCCATATCGCGCCATCGATTTTTCGATAGGTTTTGGGCTCAGGAAAAAAAGTTCCACTAAGCATAACCAAAAAAATAATTTTCGAGACTGGAAAATTTTTTTTTTACTTTTATTTCTTTGATTTTTAATGTTTTTTTCATGACCTACTTAAAAAAATTTGATTTGATTTTAACAAATGTCAAATCCCCCATCAAAATATGGCTGATTACCAAATTTCATCAAGATATCTCGAAAATTGAGGGACTAGTTTGCGTTCAAACAAACGGACAGATGGACAGACGGACGGACGGACAGACGGACATGGCTAAATCAACTTAGCTCTCCCCTGATCATTTTGGTACAGTTATTGGTGGGTCTAACGGAAACATATACATAAAAAATGAGTTGGAGCCTTGAAAATGAAAAAAATCGATTTCGACCAAAACAAGTCCAAAAAACCAAAAAAACCGCATAATTTTAATTGGGATAGGAACTATGAGACAAATTCGTTTTCACCGCAACACTTTTGGACGTTTCTGAAGAAACCCTTAAAAAATGGTGAAAAAAAAAATTTTTTTCACCAAAACACTCCTCAAAACCCAAAAAATATTTTCTTTTTTTTTTCAAAAAACTGTTATCGCCAAAGTTTTTAGAGGACAATTTTGAGTCGGACAGGGTATACATGAAATTTTTAAAATCAAATGAAAATTTTTAAAGTAGGTCATGAAAAAAACCTTAAAAATTAAAGAAAAAAAGTCAAAAAACTCAAATTTTGCAGGCTCGAAAATTATTTTTTTGGGTATGCTTAGTGGCGCTTTTTTTCCTGAGCCCAAAACCTATCGAAAAATCGATGGCGCTATATAGGTTAATAAATCGACCCAGCTTAATATATATACCTCACACCTCCCAGTTTAAAAGGTTGGCAGCATCCCTTAATTGTTACAATACAAGTCAGTAATTATAGAAGGGTTTCAAAAGAAACTGACTGAGATTTGAGCGATGCGTATAGGAGTCGATCTTTGTTGTAATTAACCTAAAAATCGTGAAATTTTCATAAACATGAAGAAAACGCAACACATTACTAACACATACCACAAAAAATAAGTCTGTTGGTCAAAACGTATCCAAAACAATAAATAAAACCTACAAAAAGTTAATAAATTCTCTAACTGAAATATTTTTAGGTTATGGATATGGCGAAAAACCAAAAACTAATTGGTTGGCTATGGTAGGATTATGGCTAGGACGTTGTGGTATGGCACCATTGACCAATTACATTGATTTTCATAAGGTTGGTGGGATCAGCTGTTTTATATGGATATGGATACGTCAAGTTCAAAAGGCCCTTAAGGCAGATATACGTACACAGTGGTCGTTTTAACCCTCTCATGCTCAATGTTGCATATACGCAACATTGTGTTTCCGAGCCTCTAACTCCCGTTCTTTTAAATTATAGCTTACTGTGTTAAGAAAGCAAACAGCAAGTTGTTTGGCAGTCAGCTGTACACGCTCTCAGTCGGCAGCTGTATTTGTGGGAGTGAAGTTGAAAAATTGATTATGCGAAAAAACGGTGTTCTAAAAAAGTGGAAAAAAATTATAAAAATAATTATTTCAACCTGAAACCAACATTACTACATAAATATAGAAAGGTAAGAGAGTATTTAGAAAAAAACCCTACATGAAAATATTATATAGTTTGTCTGTAATAATTTTTTTATTTTCGTGTTGCGTATATGCAACATTGGTCTATTGTGGTAATTTTCGAAAAATATAATTTATTTCAGTATACACTTGCTAAGATGCGCCCAAAAGGTCTGAGTCAAGCTGAGATTGAAAGAATTGCCAACTTTGATTGGGATAATTCGGCTGACGATGAAAGTGAAGAAGAAGATCAAAATATGGAGGAAATTATAGAGGAAACATTGAAAAATTTAGATAACAGAGCTGAAAATGTGGAAGTTGGTTTGATTGACCAAATTATTGGAAGCAAAGGTGTTGAAGATGTTGAAGATTTGAATGAAAGTGAAATCGTTGCACAGGAGGTAATGGAAAAAATGTATATCAATAGTTTTAAGTGGAGTAGTGCTGAGGTTATGGAATGTGAGACCACGTGGAAATGTAAATTATGCAGCAATGCGGTGAAAAAACCCATAGAATATTTTAGTACTTTCTTTACGGATGAACTGTGGCTGAAAATATGTGAGGAAACGAATTTATATGCCATGCAATCAAAGGAAATACAATTGAAATGCACTGTACCTGAAATGTACCAAAAAATACTCGAGTGTATTTCGTACTCGATGCTTTTTTTTCAAAGTACTGAGCAAAGTATCGATACCTTACTTCGATGAGCATAATTTGAAATCGTGGACGATGAGGTAAAAGCTCTGCATTTAATTTGCACCGACTTTCTGACAATGGAATGGGAGACGATTTCTGCATATGGTGGTATAAGAAAAGTATGTGTTTATTGTCCAGAATCACTAACTACAATAAAATTATAACAAGTTGCTAACTCCATAAAAATTCAATACATTTCAACTTGTCATGCAATATAGCTTTTTCGTTCTAATGTGAAATTTTGGTGGATGGAGTTAGCAGCTTTGACAGCATCGTCGACGATATATTGGTATTGAAAGTAGTCGAAGTCAGACTATATCCACGCCAAATTTCAAAAATGGGAAAAAAGGAACAATGCTTTAACAAATACTGATTTATTTAAAAAAATAATAAATGCAAGTCGCGATAACCCCCGAAGAGATTTTATGCCGAGCTTCTCTTCCAATTGGCGTCAGGCTCCTTTTAAGTGCTTCTACAAATTGGCGGGACGGGATCTACATATTGTAACGAATTTCGGGAAACTCCGCTTATTGGACACCTTCTATTAACGTTCGTATCGCTAAACTGTTGAATAAAAAACTCTACTATTCAATAATGCAAAATGGCCTTTATTAAATTACTTCACAATAACACTGATACTTTACAACCAATAGCTTGCTTAAATCAAACTGAATCCATGATTGCTCAGCTTGCGCTCTTTTATACTCTTCGCTTTCCTCGTTCGCATACTTCTAGGCGTTTCTTCTAGAATTTACTACTTAGTTACCAGCTATAAACTACAGTTGCACGTTTATAGCTTCTCGCATAGCAATATGCGCGTTTATGTGAGTAATGATTGCATACTTTTGTGAGTTATCTCAGATATACGCATGTGTTTGTGCATATCTCTCCGCTTCTTGTATGTACATATGTGTAGGCATAATGATTGATTTGTTTATGTAGATACAAGTGACTGCTTAGTATCGGGTTAGAGATGATAGTATGCCTTAGTGTTGCTAATATTCGTCACAATATTTTACGCCGACTCCGAACGTCATCTACAAGGCAGATAAATTTTCATTGAGAAGTTTTTCATGGCAGATATACACTCGGAGTGTTTGCCAAATCACTTCCGAGGCGCGACCCCGAGCGAAAACTTTTTTTTGTTTCAAATAGATAAAAGTTGTTTCTAAAGTTTTGATGTTGCTTTGTCTGGAGCTTGAGCCCAGAATCTTCAAATGGTAGGCGGAGCACGCTATAACCACACCACGGCGGCCGCCAATATACATTTTTTACATTAAGCCGAAGAAAATTTAAAAGTTTTGCAAACCGCTAATCAAAAGTCGTTGATATCACTTTGCAATATGGTTCTTGGTACTGCATATATGTAGATCCGAATAAAAGCAGATAAGAGCCACCCCTACTTTGAAAAAATTGGGCTTACAGTTTTAATCTTAACAAAATTTTCAATATACATATATGTATATGGTACGTAACAATACTACCAGTAGAGATAGACTTGATACAGTCAACCAGGCACGTTACTGCAATCCTTCTTCTTCCTCCTAGTCTCAAAGGGTGGACTGCAAATTATCTGTCTGATCGGCAGACATCGGTTCAATTCAGGAACCTAACATCTAAGCCTAGAAGAATCAAACAAGGTGGTGTTCTATACCCGATTTTGTTTAACTTCTACATATCGAAACCACATTCACCACCGGAAAGAGTTATAATTGTTTCCTACGCCGAGGAATGCAGGATAATGGCTACAGCTCCCGGCCCACCAATCGATGAGCTATGTAATAAAATAAAGAACTATATACCTAATTTCTCCAGCTTTTTACCCATGCGAAAACTGACATTGTCACCGACCAAATCATAGGCGGCCTTATTTACAATATACACGAAACAAATGTTGAAGATATTGCAGATCCAATTCGATGGCATTACGCTACCGGCGAACCCCGTTCTTAAAGTTATATACCCTTAGCTCGCAGAAGGGGAAAGCGATCTCCTTAGGGAGATGCGCGTCACTCTAGCTCAACTTTGATCTCGATACTGTAACAGACTAAACTTTTACCTATCCAGGATCAACCACATGACACGACCCATATTTTCAATTGCAATGTGGAACCAACGCCTCTAATGCCCCTTTCTCTGTGGTCCACACCTTTTGAAACTGCAGGTTTGCTTAGACTCCCGTTAGAGGATATTGATGACAACTTGTGAGTGGTCGCACCTGTTGGCTGGCGCGAAGCAGTGTGTCCAGTCGGAATTTGAAGAATTTTTTTATACAAAGCAGAAAATGGTTTAGTACAAATTGATCACGGTAAAGAAGCCGGTAAACAAAATATGGTACAGCATTTAGGTGAACCAACATTGAAGCGATTTATTAGTTTTGCACTACGCTATCTGCCAATTAAACGTGGAACATTTATAGAGTTCGAACGTTAAAAAGCCGACTCACATTCTACAGCAAATTTTCAACAGAGCTCAGCATGAAGAGCACATTATAACTACAAAAAAAGAAGAATTTTTACAAGACAAGAACCAAGTAAAAAGTTTTGTCACTTTAGATTATACTTTTAGTGTCGATTTTCCTGACAACTACTGCTTCATTAAACCTGATGTACCACTAAAAACCACAAGTTATTGCAAAGTGACAAATACAGTGACAGGAAATAGATTTTCAAATAAGAGTCCATATATTCACTAAAATATTTAGGTATATGGCTAGTCGACTTAAACCCCTGTGACCTTGAAGAAAGTTTCCCCACATCGGAAATAAAATGTAAGTGTATCTCTTTTTCAAGTCAAAATAAAAATCTTTTTGTACCAATTTTACATGACTGCTTTTAAAAAAATACCCAAAAACTATATCTATTTTCTATCAGTTACACTAACACACGTTTGTGAAATGCGATTAAAATCCTCAATAAAGTCACTAAAATATTCCTGGATATCATGTGGTTTTTGTTATCCACCATAAATACATGTTTTCGAAATTAACCCTAAGATCCTAATGACCACAACGAAGCATTGCAGCACTCTTTACACATCAGTCTAACATATATATGTATATAGTACATACAAATTTTATTATTTTAATAGGAAGTTCCCAATGAAGAAGAATATAGTGCAAGTCAACCGTCAGGAGGAGCACCATCTCGAAGAAAATGCAAGGGACGTGAACTGTGTGGAAGATTCCCTTTCTCAACAAGGTATGTATATATGAATAATTCGAACACCCTTATACATAGATACATACTTTCATAAACATACTAATAATTTTATTAACTATTTACATATGTAGGTGAAACGAATTGCACATGTTGAAAGGAGATTGAAAAAAGTTTAAGAAAAGAAATTCAGGAGTTGAAAGATTCAGTCTCCAATCTAACGGCCTACATAAAAGGAGAGCTTAAGAGTAAAGTTCCCTTTTTTCTATTACTCACACTAACACCCCGATTCTGTGTTCTTGATAAATTATCAATCTTGATAAATAATGAAGAAAAAAATATTTGTGCCGAGTGTTTTTGAATTTTGCGTAAAAAATGGTTTTTTTTATGAAAATAAATTTTGAATAATTTTATTTTTGACTCAGAAATCGAAACACTTGATACAAATATTTTTTGCTTTATTATTTATCAAGAACACAGAATCATTACGTACGTTAACCCCTACACTCATTTTTTCAGATTCAATAGATCATCAAAGCAGCGTGGTAATGGGGACATTAGCCGAGCACACTGTGTTAATAGAAAAACCTTTTGTTCCAAGAGCGTGAAATTTCGGCACTGGGTGAAGTATTTCCCATAAAGGACGATTGCCAGCTAAATGAGCTTAACGAAAACATCAACGGCGAAAATAAACACATTTATGTACGATTACTTTAATATTTCTTAACATTTACATTCACATGTGCATACATACATAAACAGTGGCGGACATAAGTGTGCATACAGTAGTTTTTCCGATTCTCACAAAAATATATAGTCTTGTATTAGACCTTGAACAAGTTTTTATATAGGCTTTGTAAAAATTATATTATTTGAACCAAAATTTAAAGCGAAAGTCGCAAAAAACATTGTATGTACACGTATGTCCGCCACTGTATATTAACCCGCCGATTCGGTGTCCTTGTAAAATTATCAATCTTAATAAATAATCAAGAAAAAAATATTTGTATTGCGTGTGAATAAAAACACGGCCATTATTTCTTGATAATTTATCAGAATTGATAATTTATCAATCATACGGAATCGGGTGTAAGTCTCTCTATAATAATTAATTTATAATATCTTTTTACAATTAATAGGAAGGTAGGTTGAACTGGCCGGTCCATGAGGACCTCACATAGACTGATTGAGTCCGTAGTGTTACCAGAAGTTTGTTTTAACGACCAAACTGAAAATCCCTATCAAAAACCAGGGCCTATGTTATAAAATAACTCCGTCCTCTTGGCAAATACTAGAAGATTCCTAGGACTTAAGCCACTTGCTGCTTCTAGATCTGACAGCTGTATCACTCCTAATAGCTGGAGTCTTAGCCTGGCTAGTGCAGGGCACGAGCACAGAACGTGCTCGATCGTTTCCTCCTCCAACCCGCACTTCCTACATCCGCTATCACTGATCAAGCCTAATTTAAAGGCATGTGACGCCAGAAGCAGTGTCCAGTCAGAATACCCATCATGAGTCTACAGTCCTCTCTTTTTAATGATAGAAGCAACTGTGTTAGTCTAAGGTTGTAAGACCTACACATAATCTTCGACACTTTACAGCCCCGCGCTTCAACCCACGCCTTTTCCGCTTGGTCGATCATGTGCACCTCTCGCCTTCGCTTAATCTCGCCCAATCTAATTGGGATATCTACGGAGCAAGCTTCAAGGGATGCGCCCTTTTTAGCTAGTTCGTCCGCTTTTTCATTCCCATCTATTCCCATATGCCCTGAGACCCAATATAGATGTATGCTTTTCCCTGTCCCGATTCTCTCCAGAGACTGCTTACACTCTAACACGCATTTAGATGCTGTGCTATGCGAGATTATTGCCTTAATTGCTGCTTGACTGTCAATATAAAAGTTAACACGGTTGCAGCTTAAGCTATTCTCCTCCAGGGTTTCTACTGCTTTGGTTACGGCTAATATTTCCGCTTGGAAAACGCTACAGTAATCCGGCAGCCTGTAGGATCTGCTTATTTCCGGATCAGCGCAGTATACCGCAGACCCTACTCCTTCCACTAATTTGGAACCATCGGTGTACACATGTATCGCCTCGTCCGCCATTTGCACACCCTTGCGCGAACTGTCCACCTCTATTGTGGCCTTAAGATCTCCCTCGAAGCGCAGATAGGGAATCATGTAGTCTGTTCGTCTTGTGATTGATGACCCTATACTACTATGGCCATATGGTCGGCGCTCAAGCTGCCCCGAAGCACCAAGCCTGGTTGCGGTCGTTAACGCTTTGTTCTTTGCTACCAGGTCTACAGGTGGGATGTGCAGAATGGCATACAGTGCAGCCGTCGGGGTTGTTTTCAGGGCTCCCGTAATGCTAAGCATCGATAGTCTGCATACCCCCTCTAATTTTTTGAGGTATGTTGTTTTTTGTGTGGCTTTCCACCAAACAAGAACTCCATAGTATAGAATAGGGCTTACAATCGCTGTAAAGACCCAATGAGAAAGAGAGAGCGATAGGCCCCAAGTACACCCCAGCATTCTTTTACATGCATAGAGTGCCGTTGAGGCCTTCTTGACCCTCTCCTCCATGTTGAGCTTCCATGACAGCTTACTGTCTAGGATGATTCCTAGATATTTTGTGCAAGGTTTCTCCTGTAAGGTCACCCCTCCTAACTTAGGCCTGGTCCAATTTGGGACCTTGTACCTCTTTGTAAATAAGACCATATCCGTCTTCTCCGCATTGACTTTCAACCCGACATTAGATGCCCAGGTATGAATATCCCGAAGTGCCCGATCCATCAAAGAACTAATCGTTGGAAGGCACTTTCCACTTATGACAATTGCCGTAAGTTTTACGGGTCCCTCATCGAATTGCCTGAGCAGTTGGTTGATGGCCAGCGTCCACAGCAGAGGTGATAGCACCTCTCCCTGCGGCGTGCCCCTGTCCACTGATTTCGTGGCCTCGTACAATCCCCATTGTGATGTAATCTTTCTTTAATCCATAATCGCCCATTTTGCAACATTATTGAAAGCCCCGGCAATGTCCAAGAAGACTCTTAGAGCATACTCCTTATATTCCAGGGATTTCTCTATGTTTATTACCACCCTATGCAATGCGGTGTCTACCGACTTGCCTTTGGTGTACGCATGCTGTGTTGTGGAGAGCAGCTTTTCATCCACGTTGGACTTTATGTACACATCTATCAGCCTCTCAAAGGTTTTGAGCAGAAATGATGTTAAGCTAATGGGTCTATAGTCTTTGGGATACACGTGACTGATCTTCCCCGCCTTTGGTAGAAAAGCTACACGAGCAGTTCTCCAAGAATGCGGTACATGATTCAGTCTTATGCACCCATCGAATATTATTTTAAGCCATTCCACGACCGCCCTACTTGAGACTTGTAGCATGGCCGGGAATATACCATCTGGGCCCGGCGATTTAAACTTAGAAAACGTCTTCACTGCCCTCTCGATCTTGGTATCGGTCACTAAGCCCGGCACTACTAGCTCCGTGATCGAAGTGTGAGTGATATCTGCTGGCTCTTCTAAACCGTCTCCCGATGGGAAATGTGTATCGAGAAGCACCTCAAGGGATTCCTCACTATTAGGTGACCAGTCCCCGTTCTCTTTCTTTATTAGTCCCTGGACTATGTTTCCCTTTGCTAGGACTTTTTTCAACCGTGCTGTTTCGCTGGAGCACTCTATGTCCGTACAGAAACTTTTCCATGAGTTTCTCTTCGTCCTAGTAATTTCACGCTTGTAGATCCTCAGTAGATCCCTGTACTCGTCCCGACACGCTTCGCTTTCCGCGGTCTTTGCGAGCTTAAACATTTCTTTTACCTGTATTCTTAGAAGACTCAGCTCATTGCTCCGCCATGGCGGCTTTGCTTTTCCTCTAAATCTTTTTAGAGGGCGAGCTTTGTTACACGCAGTCATAAGCGTCCTTGTTAGGAATTCATTCGTCTCCTCCAGTTCCTCTACATTAGCAACCTCTTTAGGTTGTCCCAGTTTTTTTCCATATGTTTCTGGAATTTAGTCCAGTTCGTTGACCTAGGGTTTCTAAAGGTTCCTCCCTTCTCTACCCTCTTTAGGGGGCTGCTGAAGCTGATATACGCATGGTCGGAGAAGGATGGTCTATCAAGAACCATCCAATCATACCTTGATATATCACGCTCGGAGCTTAATTTAATATCCAGAACATTGCTGGATGTTGGACCAATGTATATAGGGACATTTCCCCTGTTGGCTACCTGCAAATTGGTTTGCAGGATGTAACAAAACAGAGATTCGCCTCTCTCGTTCGTATCTGCTCCTCCCCACGCATTGTGGTGCGCATTTGCATCTGCGCCTATGACCAACCGCCCTTTGCGCCTTTCCTCCTGTACTAGCCTTTTGCACTCCATTGGTGGAACTTCCGCAGCATGGGCCATGTAGCAGGACGCCAGGATAAATGCCTGCTTATTCTTTTGCTCAACGGTCACCGCTACGAGATCCTCAGTGGTGTAATTAGGCAGCATATATGAATGCAGCTGTTTCCTTACCATTACTACAGCTCGCACCCGTCCTTCCGTTTGCGCGTAGTAAACGCCAAACCCGCGGGCGCTAAGTCCA
The DNA here is from genome assembly GCF_040869045.1 of Eurosta solidaginis. Classification (NCBI taxonomy): domain Eukaryota; kingdom Metazoa; phylum Arthropoda; class Insecta; order Diptera; family Tephritidae; genus Eurosta; species Eurosta solidaginis. Next base: position 260,695,290 of record NC_090323.1, on the reverse strand, counting down.
GAAACCTTTCCTCCCGATGAGAGCCACGGCTCCTGGATCAACGCCACGTCAAACGAACCCTCAAGGGTTAGGAGGAGTTCGCTCGACGCCACTTTACTGTGGTGGAGGTTTATCTGTAGGACTCGCAGCATCATTGGGCTGTTTGTCCTCCTCCAGCACCTTCGTCTTGATGTCGTCGTCCTCCGCTTGCCCTTTTGGTTTAGAGTATTCGAAGCCCCCTTCAGCCTCTCGTGACTGTTGTGCCGGGTGTTCCTCTGTGCGAGTCACAGCACCATTTAGCGGTTGGTCCTCTTCTAGCACGTTCGTGGTGACGTCGGGGACCTCCACCTGTCTTTTTTCCCTTAGGCTTTTGAGGTCCTTTTCGACTTCGCCCACCTCTAGCGTGTTAGGGTTTTTATCCTCGGGACTTCTTTTCCTGAGACGCATGTAGACAAAGGACCAAGCTGCGTGTACAAACTATCCTCCGCCTGCTTGTTTATTTTGAAGATGTAGAACTGACCATCCTCGGTAGGCCGAGATACAGTAAGTAACTTCCAATCCTGTGCCGGTATGTTCGGATTCTGCAGAAGTCGCAGTGTATCCTCCGACTGCATTACGCATGGTATCCATACCTTAACTTTTGGTACCGTGGAGATTTGCGCTTTATCCACCACCTCAAACCGCGCGTTCTTGCCTTGCCTTTGGAGGTTTGAAACCACTTCCTCCAGCCACCGCAAGCTCGCTCTGTTGTCGCACGCTATCTTCTTCACACCATTATACCATCCCCCCGAATCAAAGGTTGGAAGGGGCTTACTTGGTTGTTCCCGCATCATCTTAAGCATTAAGCTAATAAGATCCCTTTCCACAGATCTCCGCCTTTCAGTAGTCATTTGTCCAAAAGGACTGCTACGATCAACCAGCGCCACAGTCAGTGACTGCTTTGCCACATCACTCATCTTCTCGGGAAAAGCAGGAGTCTTAGTGTTATCTCCCTTTGGCACCTCCGAGAAAGCAGGAGTCTTAGCGTTAACTCCCTTTAGCGCCTCCGAAAAAGCCGGAGTCTTAGCGTTATCTCCCTTTAGCTTATCTCCTACTTCCGTAATTGGAACTTCCCTCTGACTCGCAGCTTTCGAGGTAGTTGCTACCTCGCTATTGGAGCCCATCTGTCTTACAGCTTTGGGCCTACTTGTCTTGTCTATGCGACTGCCCTGCCTCGCGGCTCTAGGACTGGGTCCTTTCTGCCTCTTGAAAGCAGGCTTGTCGCCTTCCGCCGAACGTTGCCTCTTCATTCTGCCATTCGACGCTTCTTCCTCCTCGTACCGGTTGCAGAACCGAGGGTTTCTCGCAGCAAACCTTTTGAACTGCCTTCGACCTACTTCTACCGCTTCATGGGCCCATTCCAAGCGCTCGATCTCCACTTCTGTTGGGTCTACCACTGCTCCCAAGCGTTGTACAATTCTTAGTGCTGCACGGTACTGCGAGAGAGCTCTTTTACTTCCTCTGCTCCGTACCCTTCTCCACTCTTCTACTCCGTTTTCATTTGTGTGCTTCTCTAACACGGAGTTCATTGAATTAGCACTACTCTCGCTCCCCGAGTCCGACGCATCGCTTAATTCGTATTTGTCGTCCTTGGATTGCGACTCAGTTCTCCTCTTTACATCGTCCTTATTACAATCAGGTAATGAGTCGTTCATCTTGGTCGTACGACCACCTGCCCGACAAGGCGGGCTTAGCGATCCAGTAATATATACGGGGAAAGAACCGTTCGCCAAAGCAGCGCCCATTACTGTGGTAAGGCCATTAATACTTCCCGAGGTTCGAATACAGCCGAATTTATCCCCTGGCTGCAAATCGTCCAATAGGCACGGTCCGCATAACACCCTGGATTAGGGGGTTGGCAGTTCTTGGTCACCGACATCCCGCCGCCCTCCTATGAGGCGAAACGGCGTAGATGTCAGTCCTAAGCAGCTCCCCCTCATAGTCGGGCGCTATGGAGTTCGGCTAAGCCCTCACACCAACGACAAGGTGCCTACCCTAGTGAGGGCAATTAATAGGTAAACATCGTAAAAAAAAAATTTACAAAAACATTGACCTCATTTTTGATCCGGAATTGGTGTACGAATACAATTTAGATGGCAGTCACGGCAAAAAAGGGCTAAAAGACATTAAAAATGTGTATGAGGTTGTCAAAGGTTTGTAAGATAAAAATCTTTTAAAAATAGTAAAGACTATATTAAATAACTCTTTTCAAATGCCGCTTCTTCGATTTATGGCGTAGCGGAAGGAGACGACAAGCTTCGAAGGGCTATCCAGCTGTCCAAAAAACGCCAATTGAAAAAGATAAAAGGAAATAAGCTCAACGAAAGCACTACCTGAATTCGAAATTAAAAAACCAAAAACTAACGCTTACGCGCGCCCATTCTGAGCGTTACCGGTAAAATAGTACGCAGAACATTATGTAACCGAATATCGTTACCAGTTCTTTTATCCGCGATTATGGCCCAAGTGGTAACGCTGTCATCACCGAAAAACTCACCAGTGTCTGTGGAGAAATTGGAAGGTAGTTTTCTTCGCTTTCACGGTTGCCACTTTGGTCCATTTGGACCAAAAATGGTCCCTTCCAACCCTATTTGGTCCGCTGGTCCCTTTTCTTCAATTTTTGTCCTTTTTATACAATATACACGATTGGTACTTTTCTTTCTTTTTCACTCAGGTAAAAATTCACAATATTGCCCAAAAATTCGCCTCACTTTCGTTAGCTCCCATATAAAAAATTACTCAGTCAATAAAATGTACCAGAAAAATAACATTTCACCTAGGATATAATTTATGCCAGGCTATAAGAAGAAAAATGTTGGCAAACACATTGTCGTTAATTGTTGATGAAATAACCGACTAATCAAAAAAAAACTCTGGTTTTTAATATTAATAACGGCTAGATATTTCGATCGTTTATACAACACTATGTAAAATATATGAAAATAAAAATTGATTCTCGCCTAGCATAGCTTATAGCGAGCATTCTGCCGTGAGCCTAACACTTTCAAACCTTATACAAGGAAATTCTATGCATTACTTCTCGTTTGGCACGTTGATATTTAAATCTTTCTCACCCAGCTCAATTAGTTCAAGGAATTCCAAGACAATTGTGGTGTTAAGCCACGCAAAGTAATTGAAAATTAAGTATCTTGGCACAAGAAATATTTTAACTCGAAGACAGAAAGAAGCAAATGCAAAAGAGATTTGATTTCGGAACAAAAGTTTTGTACAAATTATTCCTATACGTGCTAGCAGAACCCCTGAGGCATGGGATCAAAACTCACACTTACTGAATCTAGGCTCTGATATGAAGTTTAAACGTTAAGGGAAAAAGTAAGCATCTATAAACATAGCGCTAACAAAATTGCCTAGTTTCATTTATGATTTACTGAGTTTTCCACATACATAGTTCGGCCACACCAGAACGCAAATTTTGAACCGTTTCTTACCAAGAAACCAAACTGCACTATATATTTTATTTCATTGCTATCAACAACATAATTCTCGAACCAAGAGCTTTGTGACCAAAACTAGGTTCACAACGTTTGGTTTGTGAAAGACATAGACTTATCGTATGTCAAAATATAGTACCATTTTTGGTTGCATGTACATATATTTGTTTGCTCAGCTTGAATTAAAGGAAAGTCTTCACTATGTTTAGTAAAATTCTATATAGAAACATCATAAAATTTTGTATATTATACTAATAAAATAAAACAAAATGTGGTCGTTTTTTTTCGATGAATTTTGGTCCCAAATGTAAACATGGTGTGGCAACCGTGTTCGCTTTACCGAAAATGTCTCACTTGTAGATATGAGGTTAACGAATAAATGGGACGATGTGTATGTATATGCATATTATGCATGATTAGTTTCTACATAGGTATATTGTAATTTATTCTGTGAAAGTATATAATGTAAACAAATATGTATAGCAAGAGGCAACATTTTTTTACTATTATCTTTACTTATTTGCGCTTACAATTCTTTATTTTTCAGTTTTGCCTTTTTCTAAACAACAGCTGTTGTGTGGTTATTTCGATGTAACCACCTACTTTTGTGGGTAAAAAATTATCCGACTCTTTTCGCAGGTAGAATACCAAAAGGGTGTAAAACTTACTGCATGATTTCGTTACCGTGGTGAAGAATGTTGTTACCACACTAGAATCGGGGCGTTAGGGTTAAGTTAAGTTAGTACTTATAAAAAGATATATGCATTATTAAATCAATTTTTGCAGTTAAAGCCTTTTGAAATGGTTACATTTTTAAGTTGTTATGATAAAAGAAAATTTTTAAAAAACCAAAAACTACCTCTAAGGGTTAAGTTACAGTTAGTACTTATAAAAAGATATATTATTAAATCACCTTAATGTGCCTAAATCTTAATTTGGTAATAAGCTAAATGAAAACAGTATTTTTTTTTTTGATTCACCCTAATGTAAATATTGTAATTCCAACAAATACAGAGGTTGTGTAACATATGTAAGCGTGCTAGAAAATATAATGTATTATTTTTGCTTATACATACATAGCTTATAAATTAGGGTGATTAAAAAAATGTCGTCTAGGTCTTACCCCTTGATTTTTTTTAAGTGAATTTTCTTATAATTTTTGAAACTTTATGTTTTCCTAAAGTGAAGGCTTTGAAGATTCCAAAACTTTTTATTAGAAAATTCATTTTTAAACAAAATTCAATTTTTCCCATACAAAATGTATGATAAAGGCAAAAAAAATAGCGATCTCTAAGGGTTAAGTTACAGCGCTAATTTTTTCCAAGGCTTATTTTCTTATCAAATACTAACTTTTAAGGGGCTAAGACCTAGTCGAAATTTTTTTTAATCACCCAATATTCGCAGTTTAGTGTTTATTTAACCCCTCCCCCCCCCCCCCCCCCCCTCCGATTCTTTGTTCGTTGACAAATTATCAAGCCTGATAAATAATCAAGAAAAAAATATTTGTATCAGGTGTTTTGAATCCTGTGTCAGAAATAAAATTATTTCTTTTGGTTTTGACGCAAAAATAAAATTATTTTTATTAAGTTTGACCAAAAGTATTATTCAGCAACAAAGAATTCTATCAAATAAGCTAAATGAAAAAAAACATAATATTTTATTTTAATCACGCTAATGTACTTTAGTCTTTCTTTTAAAATGTGCTAAGTTCACCAATTGCTCTTTTGAAACGAAAAAGTGGCAACTTTATGCGAATATAAAAATTTCAAGTTGAAATATATGACTGAAAAATGCATATACGAAAACCCAAAATTGAGTAACATTGCTTAAAAAACAAAAGTTATTAATTTTAATTTGTATTCTTACATTGGGTCATATTAATAAAAAAAAAGTAATTGCTTTTTAAACACTTTTCTCAAATTGTAATGTCATATTTGTGAAAATTTGAGAAAAAAGCAATATCCTTTTTTTATTAATATGACCCATTGTTTTCTGTCTCTACTGTAAAATTTAAAAAAGTGGACTTGGCACCTTTGCGACCTACGCCGACGATATATGTACACATTTAGGTTACCACTAACATTTTATTTTTTTTTAATTTCGTTAGACGAAATACTAAGATTGTATTTCTAATTATTGTCAATTAAAATGTAGCAAATTCCATAATAGAAACTATATAAAAATGTCCTTAAAAATTTGAACAAAGTTCTGGAGAATTTTCCAAAATTTTAAACTTGTTGGCAGAATTTCTATCAAATTTCTGAGGACAGTTTTGTGTGCGAGTCAATTTCAGTATGATAATGCCATAGTTAGAGCTAGTTAAACATTTTCTCTGAATTTTAAGATTTTTTTTTCGTTCAGAAAAAATGTTGAACCAGCTCTAACTTGCACACTCAAATTGATTGCCCTACAAAACTGTGTACTCAGAAATATGCTAGAGTTGTTGAAATTTACTAGAATTGCCAAAAAGTTGAAAATGTTGATGGCCGTTTTGGCATATTTTAAAAAATTTCCCTGAACTTTGTTCAAATTTTAAGGACATTTTTTATGGTTTATGTTTTAGAAATCGTTTTATTTTAATTGGGAATTATTAGAGATATTATCTTAGTATTTCGTCTAATGCAATTAAAAACAAGTAAGGAAGGTTAAGTTCGGGTGTAACCGAACATTACTTACTCAGTTGAGAGCTATGGTGACAACATAAGGGAAAATAACCATGTAGGAAAATGAACCGAGGGTAATCCTGGAATGTGTTTGTATGACATGTGTATCAAATGAAAAGTATTAAAGAGTATTTTATGAGGGAGTGGGCCATAGTTCTATAGGTGGACGCCATTTAGGGATATCGCCATAAAGGTGGACCAGGGATGACCCTAGAATTTGTTTGTACAATATGGGTATCAAAAAAAACGGTGCTAATGAGTATTTTAAAAGGGAGTAATCCTTAGTTCCATAGGTGGACGCCGTTTCGAGATATCGCCATAAAGGTGGACCAGGTGACCCTAGAATTTGTTTGTACGATATGGGTATCAAATTAAAGGGGTTAATGAACATTTTAAAGGGAGCGGGCCTTAGTTTTATAGGTGGACGCCTTTTCGAGATATCGCCATAAAGGTGGACCAGGGGTGACCCTAGAATTTGTTTGTACGATATGGATATCAAATGAAAGGTGTTAATGAGTATTTTAAAAGGGAGGGATCCTTAGTTCCATAGGTGGACGCCGTTTCGAGATATCGCCATAAAGGTGGACCAGGGGTGACCCTAGAATTTGTTTGTACGATATGGGTATCAAATGAAAGGTGTTAATGAGTATTTTAAAAGGGAGTGATCCTTAGTTCCATAGGTGGACGCCGTTTCGAGATATCGCTATAAAGGTGGACCAGGGGTGACCCTAGAATTTGTTTGCACGATATGGGTATCAAATGAAAGGGGTTAATGAACATTTTAAAAGGGCGTGGGTCTTAGTTCTATATTGTGATGCCTTTTCGAGATATCGCCATAAAGGTGGACCACAGGTGACTCTAGAATGTGTTTGTACGATATCGGTATCAAATTAAAGGCATTAATGAGGGTTTTAAATGGAAGTGGTGGTAGTTGTATATTTGAAGGCGTTTTCCAGATATCGGCCAAAATGTGGACCAGGGTGACCCAGAACATCATCTGTTGGATACCGCTAATTTATTTGTATACATAATACCATGAACAGTATTCCTGCCAAGATTTCAAGGTTTTTTTATTTCGCCCTGCAGAACTTTTTCATTTCATTCTACTTAATATGGTAGGTGTCACACCCATTTTACAAAGTTTTTTTCTAAAGTTATATTTTGCATCAATAAACCAATCCAAATACCATGCTTCATCCCTTTTTTCGTATTTGGTATAGAATTATGGAAATTTTTTCATTTTTGGTAATTTTCGATATCGAAAAAGTGGGCGTGGTGATAGTCGGATTTCGGCCATTTTTTATACCAATACAAAGTGAGTTCAGATAAGTACGTGAACTGAGTTAAGTAAAGATATATCGATTTTTGTTCAAGTTATCGTGTTAACGGCCGAGCGGAAGGACAGACGGTCGACTGTGTATAAAAACTGGGCGTGGCTTCAACCGATTTCGCCCTTTTTCACAGAAGTAAGTAACTGTCACAGAATCTAAGCCCCTACCAAATTTCACAAGGATTGGTAAATTTTTGTTCGACTCATGGCATTTAAAGTATCCTAGACAAATTAAATTGAAAAGGGCGGAGCCACGCTCATTTTGAAATTTTCTTTTATTTTTGCATTTTGTTACACCATATCATTACTGGAGTTGAATGTTGACATATTTTACTTATATACTGTAAAGATATTAAATTTTGTTAAAATTTGACTTAAAAAAATTTTTGTTTTAAAAGTGGGCGTGGTCGTTCTCCGATTTTGCTAATTTTTATTAAGTATACATATAGTAATAGGAGTAACGTTCCTGCCAAATTTCATCATGATATCTTCAACGACTGCCAAATTACAGCTTGCAAAAGTTTTAAATTACCTTCTTTTAAAAGTGAGCGGTGCCACGCCCATTGTCCAAAATTTTACTAATTTTCTATTCTGCGTCATCAGTTCAACTCACCTACCAAGTTTCATCGCTTTATCCATCTTTGGTAATGAATTATCGCACTTTTTCGGTTTTTCGAAAAATTTTCGATATCGAAAAAGTGGGCGTGGTTATAGTCCGATATTGTTCATTTTAAATAGCGATCTGAGATGAGTGCTCAGGAATCTACATACCAAATTTCATCAAGATACCTAAAAATTTACTCAAGTTATCGTGTTAACGGACAGACGGGCGGACGGACGGACATGGCTCAATCAAATTGTTTTTCGATCCTGATGATTTTGATATATGGAAGTCTATATCTATCTCGATTCCTTTATACATACCTGTACAACCAACCGTTATCCAATCAAAGTTAATATACTCTGTGAGCTCTGCTCAACTGAGTATAAAAATGTTAGTGAACGAAATAAGCTGTGAGCGACTCCATGTACAAAAATATGTGTATATATATGTATAGCCTAAGTATTACAAAAAAAAAAAATTCTATGTTTGAACTGAAATTACATATGTAACTGCTTTCATCTACATACATATGTATTTTAATTTTTGGAATTAAAAATTGCAATTTCCTTTCTTTTGAAAATATACGTAAAATACAATAAAAGTATTGCAATAAAACAAAGCTAAGATGTTTGAATTTGTAAAAGGGAATTTATGTTTTGTAGGTAACGTTTTCTTGAGCCTTCCTGACCACCCATCACAGATCTGCCACCGCAGTCTTGTCAAATGAATGCCATCACAAACCCATCAAAGAACTGGGTCTTTGGACCCATCACCGGTCTACCAGTTAAATGTCGTCAAAGAAGCAGTTCTCTCATCCCATCACCGGTATACCCCTATAGTGTTGCCGAAGAACCTGTTCTTTCAACCCATCACAGTTTTGCCCCAAAAGTCTCTATACGGTGGCAATTGGTCACCTCCAATGACAACCAAGTGTTAAAGTTGCAAGTATTTTCCATAGTAAAGGCTAGGAAATGTGACAGGTACCTTTTATTTGTGACTGGATTGTGATATATCACGTACTAGTTCCTTTGCCTGAAGGGTCCGTAATGGTACGATGAATGTCTGCCTCATGGGTAGGCAATGTTCCCGCACAGAGCGGAATATGTTCGCAGAATATTGAAAAAAGAATAAAGTTTGCGATGAAGTGATCAAGGTGCTTCAAAAAGAATTTGCGGATGTAGATGTACAGTATAGTATCGGTGGACAAATTGTTATGATGTTTTTCCACAATGTTGGGATAAAACATATGCTCTGCGTTACATTGAAGCAAATTACAAATTTAAAAAATATATTTCTTTGGTGATAAGGCTGAATCTGGTGGTAATGATTAAGAAATTTTTATTGGTCTCCGCGTGATAGCGTAGCTATTACCTGCAGACACTAGACGCATCTTAACAGAAATGTTGAAACTGTCGAAGTGTTGAAAAATATGACTTTGTTTTATTATTTAGTAGTACATGATAAAAAATATACCTGCTTAAATATGGGTTTTTATTAAAGCCAAATTTAGAAAAAGGTTTGTTTAAATTTTTGTGAATTTGCACAGGCGTTGGTTCCACAATACAGTTGAAGAGATGGTTGGTGTAATGTGGGGACACGTTACAAGCAGGACATATGTTTTGTATGTCGGGGTTGATTCTCGATAGGTAAGAGTTTAACCTGTTACAGTATCCAGATCGAAGTTGAGCTAGAGTGACTCGCGTTTCCCTAGGGAGTGTGCGTTCCTCTTCTGCAAGTTTTGAGTATTGTTCTTGTTTGTGGAGTTCACTGAGGATCTGCTTATGTGTTTTGGCTTTATACGGCAGTGTTCTCAGGTGCAGTATTTCCTCATAATGCTTACGGAGATGACTCCTTAAGCCCCTGGGCGATGTTGGCTCATCAATAAGATGTCTGTTGGGTTGCCCAGGTTTCTGTATAAGTCTTTTACACCAAGTAGCGCACCTCAGGATTACATTAGTACTTATATATGTATGGCGTTGTTTTGATTTAGTTTTCATATGGCAGATTAGGCTTTGACATTCTAACGAAAAATGCGGGATTTTTATTTCTTTGAAGTTTATTTAGTTTGTTATTGGCTTGGGCGTTTTTTTTATATTTCTCTGTGGTGTTATTCGACGCCCGGAAAAAGCAACACCAAAAACTTTAGAAACAAGTTTTTTCAATTAGAAGAAAATTTTTCTAAGCGGGTTGCTTCTCGGCAGTGGTTGACAAGCACTCCGAGTGTATTTCTGCCATGAAAAGCTCTCGGTGAATACTCATCTGCCTTGCAGATGCCATTCGGAGTCGTCATTAAACAAGTAGGTCCCATCCCGCCAATTTGTAGGAAAAAAATAGGAGCACGAACAAATTGGAAGAGAAGCTCGGTCTTAGATCTCTTCGGAGGTTATCGCGCCTTACATTTATTTTTTTAAATTTTATTTAATACATGTAACCATCAATGTAAAAAAATATTAAAACAAATTTGTAGAGGAAGTAAGTTTTTTTCACACAATAGAGTCGTTTTTAGAGGCTTTATTTCAAGAACCCACAAATTATTGGATAAGGCCGCATTTTTTCGGCGCTGCTCAGTTTTGAAGTTATACTTCTTTAGGCGCGTTATGAAAAATTTATGAGAGTGAAATTTTAAAAAAATGTGACACAAAAGTCACATGTTTGAAAATGCCGTTCGTGTGTATGTTCGCTGTGAATTGACCGCTCAAACTTGCTTTGAGTGTATGAACATATGTATGTACTAACAGAATAGAAATAGCGCCTCTATTTTTGGTATGTTTGTATGTACATATGTATGTATATACTAATGTTTATGCACTAAGCCGATTTAAGCTGAAGACATTGGTGCTTTATCGGTAACCGTATCGGTAACCTTATAACAGCTGATTCGACCAACCTTATGAGAATCAATGCAATCGATTATTGGTGCCGCTAAGGTCGACCGTATCGTAGCCAACCAATTGGGTTTTGGTTTACCCTCGTAACGATAAACAGCTGATTACGTTAGGGATACGACTACAGCGATACGACAAACGGCACCAATGACTCCCGCTTTAATCAATTTTATATATAATGTAGCTCACAGCTTATTTCGTGCAGCTACAGAACAAAACTGTAGAGCTATATAGAAAGTAAACTAGTGACGGTGTAAAAAAATTCAAATGCACAATTTTAATAAAAATATGCTTTTATTTGAATAAATACTTAATTTTCATGTATTTACACGTTTGTACTAATTATTTAATAAAAACTAAAATTATCTCAAAAACTAAGGTCACAGCTTATTTCGTGCACTGCGCCCTGCCGTGGAAAAAATTACTTTTTTATTTAGTTTAGTACCTGGTATGACCACCTTTTTCTTAAATAACACCTTTAAGATGCTTTTCCATAGATGCAATTAGTTTTTGAGCGGCTTATCTATATCTCGAGACCCTGTACGTCGATCGCAACCAAACCTATATAGTAACCACCGCGTGAGGTTTACGCAACTTGTGTGAAAGTTTGAAAATCGACCGACGCATCTCTTCACACACTGGCGACCAACTAACACACATTTTAGCCTTTCTTTTTATATATATAGATTTTTATTTTTCACACTTCACTATAATATTAAAACGAAATGCAGATTTTCGTTTCTTTTGAAATTCGGCGTAAGAATTGCACATGGAACAACTAAAGACTCTCCTGAATTAAAAAAAATGTCATAGTACCTCTAAATCGCGGGCCTCCTCAGCTGTTTGTTCAATTTTATTATACCTGAAAATTTATGAGGTAATTTGCCCAAAAACTTCTTCAACCTATATTGGGGGGAGTGAATAAAGTAATTAGCATTTACTTCAATTCATTTAACCTTGATTAAAAAGTATTCTTATTCCTGAGATCTAGAGGAAAAATCTTTTGTTTGTTTTTTATTCACACAAAAAAAAATCATAAACAGAACATATTCGCAATGCGCAGCTTTTAGTTTATCCATGTGGTTTTAACTTGGAAACACTAGATAATGATATTAGACTGGGTCGATTTATTAACCGATATGGCGTCATCGATTTTTCGATAGGATTTGGGCTCAGGAAAAAAAAAGTTCCACTACGCATACTCAAAAAAATAATTTTTGAGCCTGCAAAATTTCAACGATTTTTTCGATTTTTCATGCATTTTTTCATTTTCAAGGCTCCAAATCGTTTTTTATGTATTTTTTTTCGTGTCAATTGGCAAATGCATAATTGGTAAATGCAGTTTTTTGAAAAAAAAAAAAAATTCTTTTATGGAGATTTAGAAGAATTTTGGTCGAAAAATCGATTTTTTTTGCAGGCTCAAAATTATTTTTTGGGCATGCGTAGTGGAACTTTTTTTCCTGAGCCCAAATCCTATCGAAAAATCGATGGCGCGATATAGGTTAACTTTCATTCATACAAATCTACCCAGGTTAATGGATATAGCTGTGATTAAACTGAGTGAACCCTTCTCCGAGAGTCATAAAATAAAAAAAAAAATCACTTATTTGGCGCTTTGTGCCATATTTTTCGTAACTTTTTAGTTAATTTATTATAGCGCTGTAAACTTAATTTCTATATTCCTACTAGCAGACCCGGCAGACGTTGTTCTGCCCTAAATTTGGCCTATATGCATACATTTTAATAACATTTTTCCGTCTAACTCTACCCTCCCTCCTCTACACTTTTTCCTAATTCTTTTATTCACTCCTCCCTCCGTCTTTTTCGCTTCATCTATCTCCATCTTCGTCTCTTTCTATCTCTTTCTCCGTCTCCTCCTTCTCTCTTTTCTCTTCGGCTTTCATTTGCTATCCATATACCCACACATTCTAGGGGTACCCGGGTCCATTTTTCGGCCTATATCTCTAGACCCTGTACGTCGATCGCAATCAAAGCTATGTAGTAACCACCGCGTGAGGTATACGCAACTTTTGTGAAAGCTTGAACAAAATCGACCGACGCATCTCTTCAAACACCGGCGACCAACTAACACACATTTTAGCTTTTCTTTTTATATATATAGATCTTTATTTTTCACACTTCACTATAATATTAAAACGAAATGCAGATATTCGTTGCTTTTGAAATTCGGCTTAAAAATTGCACATGGAACAACTAAAGACTCTCCTGAATTTAAAAAAAAATTTCTTAGTACCTCTAAGCTGCGGGCGCCCTCAGAATATCATTCGCTATAATATTTTTTATTTATAAGCACGTTGTTTAATTAAACGCCAACCCATTACACGGAAGTACCACCTGAAAATATGAGTGCCGGTGCGTATAAGTAACATTTTATTAATACATATAAACATTTAAAAAAAAATGCAATCAAATAATATTGCGACTATAAACTGAGATATAACCTATCCTATATTTCAAGTTATATCAAACTACACACGGGGTGTAAAAAAAATTCTAAATCGGTTCAGTAGCTTAGGAGTTCATCGCTGAAAAACATTGTGACATGTAATTTTTATATATAAAGATAGATGTTGTCTTAAACTCATTAAATTAAACGATTATGATAAAGATGAACAGTCGTTTAAATCGGATAAAATTAACGTCCCATCAACACTTAATACAAGATTTTGGAGGGTGGAGCCGTGCGTAGAAGCCCACGAACGTGGGGAAAGCTTCTGACCGCCATTCACCTGGGAATGGCCAGAGCGCTTATTTTATATGCGCTTCAAGCAGCTCACTACTTCCGGCCGCTTGCGGTCAAGTATCCTCTGGGTAGCCACTAAATATTCATTTAGTGGTGAGCTAATGTGAGAAGGCGACAACCTGGCTAGGCCGCTCTGACATAATCGGTTTAAGGGCTAACCTTTCATCAGCAGCGTCTGTCCACCACCAGGTGCGGCTGCAAGCGGGCGTCTCTCTTGGATCAAGCGGCTTGCTATATAAACGTGCAAATAATATTTGCATCCCCGCTGAGCGGGTTGTGCGCTGGGCTTGGGACCCGCCACGTCAAACCACACTCCAATGAAAAGCAACGACAAGCCTTGGATAAAAAGACAACCCTTTATTGATGACGACAATGGCAAACGTTTGAAGGACAATGGACGACCGTCTCGCCGCTATCCGAATAAAATCAACATTTTTTAATATATCATTCATCTGCGCCCATGCACCGACAGAGGAGAAAGACGATTAGGTGAAAGACACCTTTTATGAACAATTAGAGTGCATATACGAGCGCTGCCCCGCCATGATACAAAAGTCATGCTTGGCGACTTTAACGCCAGAGTAGGCAAAGAAGGCGTTTTTGGCCCTATAGTCGAAAAGTTCGGCCCACACAATGAAACTTCTCCTAATGGACTGAGGCTGATTGACTTTGCCGGTGCTCGAAGCATGGTCATATTTAGCATGAGATTCATGCATAAAAAGATACATCAAGCTACATGGCTTTCCCTCTATCGACATACTCGCTAGATCGACCATGTTATGATAAACGAACGGCATGCCTCCAGTGTTTTATATGCGCGCACGATTCTAACATCGACTCGGACCATTATCTCGTCGCAGCAAAAATACGTACCCGCCTCTCCGCGGCTAAAACCAAGGTGCAAAAAACACAAGGAAAGCTAGACGTCGAAAGGCTGCAATCGCAACACACTGCCAATGATTTCGCAACTCGACTCTCACACTTGCTCTCCGAGAGCACAACTCAGCCTGACGGAATGTAGGAGTAGTGGGAGCATATCTCCAAAGCACTTCGTACTGACGCCGAGGAAAAAATTGGTTACCGGTGGCCACGGAAAAACAGCTGGTACGATGAAGAATGAAAAGACGCTGCCTACAGGGCTACGTTAAAAGCGAGCGCAACAAGAGGAGTGTGTGAACGCTATCGCGAGTTAAAAAGGGAAGCGAGACACCTTTTCAGGAAGAAAAAATCAGGGGCAGAAAGGCGTGAGTACGAGGAGCCTGAGCTGCTAGCCACCAGGAATAAAGCCCGAAAATTTCATATTTCATATTTCTTTGTAACTGATGTTCAAAGGAGGGAACACTTATCTGCTCTCCTAAATGAAGACAGCGATTTACCGCACAGGGACGACGAACCCGATTATTAAAGTGATGAAACATACATCAATATATTTGCTTTTGCAACTCTTTTCACAGGGATTTTTAAGGTCATAATTTTTGTTTTTGTTTTTTAATAAATTAAGGTTTGTGAAATTTTCATCCCATGGAAGTAGCTTTTTTAAGTGAGTCAGGTGAGTATAATTTTCTGCAGGGGCAAGTTTAATTTTCCTCACAAATACTAATCGTAATTTTTTTCCTGTTACTTAAAACCAAAAAATGGGAAAATAAAAATGAGTCTCTCCCCGCTGGTGGACCCGACTTAAGTATTCACACTTTCATTTCCGAAAGTAATAGAGTGGAGGATTTTTACTCTAAATGTTAAGCAAACTTGATAAGCGACCAAACAGAATTGCTCCTTAAGGTAAAAACCCAACAGCTCTAGTAGATTCTTATAAAACGCATCCCTTTCCCCATTCCACAAAGTGTCTACAGTTTCGATAGAGCAGAAATATCAAAAATGCTTTGAAAATTGCATGTCGCAAATTATCGACGCCATGGAACTGTTTGGTGAGTGCTATCCGAAGCACATTGAATACACTTTTAAACAGAAACAAAACGAACAACTTTCATGTAGAACCATATCAATTCTCATGTAAGCTGTGTAACTCGAATAACGCAATGAAATTTTGCGTAAAATAAAAAAATATACATATATAAAAAAATTGTTTTTCGTACCCCCATGTCCCGTGTGATTGTCAGCGCAAGTTTTCATGCGTTTACTGCCAAAGAAGACATCACTCCCTCTTATATTTTCAACCCCAATCAAACACACTGTCTGCGACGGCCTCCAAACCCCAGATAACCTCAACTCAGCACGATAGAGATGAAGAACAACCATCTACGTCAAGGCAAGCAGCGAATCATACAGCGACGCAGAAATCTCAGGATCCCACTCCCCACACAGTGTCAGCACATTTCTTTGCAGCTGCGAAACAAACGTATTCCCCACGGCAATAGTCTCTATGCATTACGCGAGGCAATATCATAAAATTCGTGCGCCCATTGTCCTAGGCTCTCAAAAACGTTTCGGCGTCCTCAATCCAACAACTTGCGAGGTTGCACTTCTTCCAATGTTGTGAGGCCCTCTAGAGCACCACAACCACACCGCTGCTACAGGAAACTCTCTGAATGACGTATTATATACAGGCCCGATTCTCCATAACGACTTGGCGTCTATAATTCTCAACTGGTGCGTCAACAAGTTCGTTTTCGATGGCGTCTTGGACGAAATGTATCGCAAAATCGTAGTCAAAGAAGAAGATCAAGACTTTCAAAGAACTCTCTTTAGGAAAGCCCCTCAAAATCCGATAGAAGATTTCAAATAAAAACCATAACTTTCGGTGTTAAATACGCTCCATACTTCGAAATCAGCACACTTCACCGACTCGCTGAGGCCTATAAATGAAAAAAAATACTCGACACTAACATCATACTAAGAAAAACTTATGTAGATGATGTCTTCTCTGGCGGGCACGATATACAGTCTACTCTCGATTCTATGATCGAAACTATCGAAGCTCTAAAATTACCATTCTTTCTCTAAGAAAAATAACTGCAAATGAAACTATAAGACTGGAATAAATACCAGACTCTGATATCCTAGATACAGAATTTCCCAAAATCCATGACACTAATAAAACCTTAGGAAGGCATTAACTGACTCGTTTTCGTACTCATACGACCCAATTCCCAACTTTAAGTTAAATACAAAACGTCGAAACTTTTTGACCGGGCAGAATGGCTATCACCAATAATGATCTTAGCAAAAATCTTTCTCCAACAGCTCTGGTAAGAAGGAACCGACTGGGATGAAGAAGTCAAACCGGAAACCTTTCACAAGTGGAACACCTTCCGCGCAAGTCTCCCAGCTATTAGTAGTGTAAATATCCCTCGATGGGTGCAATTTTCGTCAAATAAATGCATCCAAATCCATCATGACATGCATTTGCTGCATTTGTTTATATAAGAGGGCAGCACGATGAGAACTCTGCCTCTACCCACCTTTTTATGGCAAAAAACAAAGTCGCACCCCTGCAAATAGTTAACTTGGCACGACTAGAACTCTGGTCAGACTCCTCCATTGTGTTAACCTGGCTATAAAAATACCGACATATATTGAAAACTTATGTGGCCTACAGGATTACCCAAATTTTGCATAACGTCAGCAACACACTTTGGCTCCACGTACCTAGCGATGACAACTCGCCGATTTAGGAACTCGAGAATGTAAACAACAAGATTTAGTTGACTGCTCGTTATGGTGGAATAGACTCCAATATCTCTCTAAGCCGAACACATTCTGAAATACACCCTTTCCAATCCATCCCCTCCGAAGAAAAAACACATTAAGGCCTTTTCACTCATCACACTCAAAACTTCCCGATTCCCATTTCGATAGCCCTCACTAACGAGTACGACGCTAAAATGAAACTCATAATGTTAATGCAACGTCATCATTTCCCAGCAGAAATCATTAGAAGAATCAAACCCATAAGCAAGAAAGGCTCCCTGCTGACCCTAAATCCCATGCTAGATGATGGCATTCCCCGAATTGATGGTCGTTTAGTTAATGCTGATATGAGCTATAAACAACGCTGTACAAATATTATCCCAGACAACCCGAAGTTCTGCTCCCTGATTCTAGAAAGCAACTAATGATCTACATGATACAGAAGGAATACTGTATCTCCAGACTCAAGCAGAATGTAAAACAATGCATATTCAACACCAAGACGTGCACGATATATAAGCAACGAACGCGTTCGCAAATAATGACCACTATGCCTCGAAGGTGTCACTTACTCGGTGTCCTTTTACGTCACCGGCGTTGACTTCGCTGGCCCATTTATGGCGAAGACGTCCCCCCTGCGACGAGCTTCCTACTTAGAAGCACAATTTTGCGTATTTGTATGCTTCTCTATTAAAACGGCCCATCTCAAGTCTTGCACAAGTTAGACAACAGAGGTCTTCAGAGAAGCGTTCTCTCGCTTCGTAGGACGATGCGTATTATCTCAAAAAGTAATGTATGATAATGGAAAGACATTCGCTGGTGCTCAACGAGCTATTCAAAAAGAGTTCGTAATTTTCATTTAAGAAGCAACTGTAGATGAAGCTGAAAGATTTGCGGTACCAGGTTTTTCTTGGCAGTTTATACCCCATATGCCTCATACATAGGCGGCCTATAGGAAGCATAAAAATCTTCAAGACACATTTCACCAAAGTAGCAGGAAGGCAAAGGTTTACGTTCGGCTTATACTGATTTCCAATTACAACAATAGTTGTGGGGCGTTTTTATTTCTAACAAGTAAGGAAGGCTAAGTTCGGGTGTAACCGAGCGTTACATACTCAGCTGAGAGCTTTGGAGGCAAAATAAGGGAAAATCACCATGTAGGAAAATGAACCTAGGGTAACCCTGGAATGTGTTTTTATGACATGGGTATCAAATGGAAGGTATTAAAAAGTGTTTTAAAAGGGACTGGGCCATAGTTCAATAGGTTGAAGCCATTTCGGGATATCGCCATAAAGGTGGACTCTAGAATGTGTTTGTACGATATAGGTATCAAATGAAAGGTGTTAATGAGTATTTTAAAAGAGAGTGGACCTTAGTTCTATAGGTGGACGCCTTTTCGAGATATCGCCATAAAGGTGGTCCAGGGTTGACTCTATAATTTGTTTTTACGATATTGGTATCAAATGAAAGGTGTTAATGAGTATTTTAAAAGGGAGTGGGCCTTACTTCTATAGGTGGACGTCTTTTCGAGTTATCGCCATAAAATTGGACCAGGGGTGACTCTAGAATGTGTTTGTGCGATATGGGCGTCACACCCATTTATAAAGTTTTTTCTAAAGTTATATTTTGCGTCAATAAACCACTCCAATTACCATGTTTAATTCCTTTTTTCATATTTGGTATAGAATTATGGCATTTTTTTTATTTTTCGTAATTTTAGATATCGAAAAACTGGGCGTGCTCATAGTCGGATTCCAGCAATTTTTAATACCAAGATAAAGTGAGTCGGGATAAGTACGTGAACTAAGTTTAGTGCAGATATATCTATTTTTGCTGAAGTTATCGTGTTAACGGCCGAGCGGAAGGACAGACGGTCGACTGTGTATAGAAAATGGGCGTACTTCAACCGATTTCGCCCATTTTCACAGAGAACAGTTATCGTCCTAGAATCTAAGCCTCTATCAAATTTTACAAGGATTGGTAAATTTTTGTTCGACTTATGGCATTAAAAGTATCCTAGACAAATTAAATGAAAAAGGGCGGAGCCACGCCCATTTTGAAATTTTCTTTTATTTTTGTATTTTGTTGCATCATGTCATTACTGGAGTTGAATGTTGCTATAATTTACTAATATACTGTAAAATTATTAGATTTTTTGTTAAAATTTTACTTTAAAATATTTTTTTTAAAGCGGGCGAGTTCCTGATCCCATTTTGCAAATTTTTATACGGAACACATACTGTAATAGGAGTAATGGTCCTACCAAATTTCATCATGATATCTTCAACGACTGCCAAATTACAGCTTGCAAAACTTTTAAGTTACCTTCTTTTAAAAGTGGGCGGTGCCACGCCCATTGTCCAAAATTTTACTAATTTTCTGTTCTGTAGCATAAGGCCAACCCACCTACCAAGCTTCGACGCTTTATCTATATTTGGTAATGAATTATCGCCCTTTTTCCGTTTTTCGAAATTTTCGATATCGAAAAAGTGGGCGTGGTTATGTTCCGATTTCGTTCATTTTAAATAGTGATCTGAGATGAGTGCCCGGGAACTTGCGTACCAAATTTCATTAAGATATCTCAAAATTTACTCAAGTTATCGTGTTAACCGGTAGACGGACGGACGGACGGACGGACATGGCTAAATGAATTTCTTTATTCGGCCAGATCATTTTGATATATGGAAGTCTATATCCATCTCGATTAGTTTATGCCGTTACGGGTTAACGTTATGCGAACAAAATTAATATACTCTGTGAGCTCTGCTCAGCTGAGTATAAAAATGAGGTGCCGAAATTTCTCCTAAATATTTTCTTAGTGCTCCATACCCCATACAGGTGAAAATTTGTAGGGCTTTACAAGAAGCTTCAACAACGAAGTTTTTACCATTTATAATGCAAAAATATCAATAAACACGTTTTGTTCCTATTATTTTTTCCAAGCCAAACATCTACTGGTTCACTTTTTTGCAAAAGAACAACCTTAAAATACTATTTTTATAGGGTGCACTATTCCAAGAGAGATATTGAAGTGCTGCTCATATAATTTATTTAGTATTTCGCACTAAGTTGTCTCTATTATTTTTTCCATCATTGTATATATGTACATAAATACACAAATAAATAAATAAATGCAAGGCGAGATAACCTCCGAAGAGATTTAAGGCCGAGCTTCTCTTTCAATTTGGGTAGTGCTCCTTTAAATTTTTCTTAAAAATTG
The DNA here is from genome assembly GCF_040869045.1 of Eurosta solidaginis. Classification (NCBI taxonomy): domain Eukaryota; kingdom Metazoa; phylum Arthropoda; class Insecta; order Diptera; family Tephritidae; genus Eurosta; species Eurosta solidaginis. The sequence goes on along the minus strand of NC_090323.1, from coordinate 260,674,706 downwards.
GCGGGACTGGGCCTACATGTTTTATGTCGACCCCGAACGGCATCTGCGAGGCAGATGCAGTTTCACTGAGAAGGTTTTCATGGAAGAAATACACCCGGAGTGTGTGACGAATCACTTCCGAAGGGTGACCTCACTTAGAAAAACTTTTTTTCTAAATTCTTGATGTTACATTGCCTGGGAGTTGAACCCAGAACCCTCGGTGTGATAGGTGGAGCACCCTACCACCACACCACGGCGGCCACCAATTACCATATGTGTCATACTTCTATATTGATACTAAAGGCTGGGTACACTAGCAAACATCGTGTTAATGTTTTTGTTTTGTATTCATAACTAAATTAAAATATTTTCTTGCCACACTTATGCTGCTACAATCATAAAAATTTAGTACGCTGTCGGTATAAATAGCACCCACAAATTTCAACTTCCTTCACTTCAAATTTAAAAATCAACGCAAAATCTTTAATTAAAATGAATTCAGGCAGTTCTTTCGTAATACTTTTTGTCTTCCTTAGCTGTATTTTTACTAATACGAATTCGGAATATCGCGTTGTGGGTGGCAGTGTTTCGGATATAAAGAACAGCCCATATGCGGTGGGAGTATATATTCGCGGGCAATATCGTTGCATGGGTGCTTTCATCACTACGAGAAAGGTGCTTACATCTCACTTTTGCGTGGGAAATTCCGACCCGTCTATCGTCAGGGTTAGAGCTGGTGCAACCGCTTTAAGTGGGACAAGAACAATTCGCGATGCGAAGCGTATAATTCGGCCAAGAGATATTAATACGATACCGGTAGAAATGGATTTAGCTGTGATTTTTTTTATTAAGCCTATCAAAGACGGAGAAAACGTACATACAATAAAAATTTGCGAAATTGAATTAAACCCGGGCGTAGAATTGCAAATCAGTTCATGGGGTTCGAAAACTGGAATGGATTCGGAAGTTTCGAATATACTCCAATCTGCAAAATTTGAAGTAATTCCAACCAACGAATGTAAGGAGCAATATGAGGCTTATTATGCTGCGGAAAGGAGAACTCTCCCACCAACAGCAATTTGTTTAATTGATACGAAGCATGAAAAGCATACGTGTTGGGGAGATCCTGGTGCACCAGCCGTTAAGGATGGACAACTTTGTGCGGTGCTATCAGGTGGGCTCCAAAATTATCCGACTGTATATACAAGTTTGAGGAATATTTATGTTCGAAGATTTATAGATCGTGCGATAATATCTTAATTGCAAGGTGTTTTTTTAAATCGACTGCTGAGGTCACCTAACCCGACTGAATTTTTTCATAAACATCCTAGCTCACGTCAAAACATAGAATTTATGCTACATTAGAGCGTTTTCGGAACGGCAGCTGAGATATTGTGATATTTAAATAAGCAGTCTAAATGGCAATATTTCTTTTTGTGTTATTTACAAATAAATAAAAAATAATATAATTGCGACTAAAAAAACGGTGGTTGTATTTATTTAAAGTGTGACGAATGCAAATGCCTTAGGTTGTGAGATCAAACTTTAAAAACAGCTTTCCAGTTCCCTCGTTTATGAACAGAACATGAGACAAAAAGAAAATAACGAAATAAGTGAGGCAAACTTCACTGATATTGGTATAAAATAGCTGATCCAACCAACCTTATGGAAATCAATGTTTTTGTTATTGATATCTTATAGCGTTTTCTTTTCTGAAATAAATTGTTGGCTAAGTAAATGGTAAAGCCTTAATAGAGTTACTCCTACCCCAGAAAATTTTCAACATTTAGGTATAGTGCAGAGCCGGCCAAAAGTTGCACATTGTGCAATTTGAGTTCGTATTTTCACACAGACACTAACGATGTGCGATCACGATCGTTTGATTTCGCTTGTCACTCACTAAAATCAACAGTGAATGCAAAAGGAAAAGTCCATGCTACTTTTTGGGCACATAATAAAAACAATATGCTGCAATGTTAAAGTGACTTTTAATACGCTTTAGTTAGTATTATTAAGTTATTTTGAACATACATATTAATATTGACAATTTAAATATTAATAATTAATAATAATCAATTAATTATTAATAAATATTGACAATTTAATATAAGCAACTTTTTATACGTTCTACTTAGTTTTATTAATTTTTATACATTTTTTTTTATTGGATAACTTTATGTTTTGAAAATATATATTTCTATCTTTACATTTACTTTGTTTTATAGTTCTTTCTTAATGAAAAAGTGATTTTTTTAAGTAAATTTTGCATTGCAGAAACACCATACCTTCTTTTATAAAAAAAGTTTTATCTGGCTAGCTCGACCTCCGTGTTTTTAGTTATATGAATATAAGTAAATATTGTTAGGATTAGCTTGAAATCAAATAACCAGAGTCCTTTTTAATTTCGAACTTCACAGTCCACATTTTCTTTTAGCATACTGTGGGGAGTTGTCACTCAATTTTCACACACACTTATGCAATTGTTTTAGTATTTGTGTGGCCGGCTCTGGTATAGTGCATACAAAGAACATTTCAACTCACCATATTCACTCATATTAACAGAGTATATGTGGAACTTAAGAGCGAATTGAGAGTTTCACAGAGTTGCAATGCCACACCGCCATTTTATAAAGTGTAACGCTTTTGCGTTGTGAGCAGGCAACAATTTCACAAAAGAACGAAATACCCCGTTTTTAGAATAGAACAACAACCCTTGCGCGGCGTACAAAAAGCGTAACACTTTAGCCAGAAAAGAAAAAGCTATTATCATACCGCCTTTGTCATAACCATACCATAGCCAATTAATTAGTTTTTGGTTTTCAGCCATAACCATAATCTATAAATTTTTGCTTTCGCGAATTTATTCACATTTTGGCGTTATTATTTTTTGTTCTGAAATGTTCTGGCTAAGTACGTAAGTTATTGATTGTGTAGCTTGTGATCAGTTTTTTTCGTTTTCTATTTTTATTAAGTTATTACATTTTTGAAGTTATACTTCTTTATGCGTGTTATAAAAAATTGTTGAGTGGAATTTTAACGAATGTGGAACAAAAGTAAGTTTGTGTATATGTTCGCTGTGAATTGTACGCGCAGAATTGTTTTGAGTGGTATGTGCATTAGTCCGGATTGGTGTGAAGTCCACCCTTAAATTTGAAGCTTATGCTGAGAGAGTTTCGTCGAAATTGTTTTTTTGCTTGGATATTTGACATTCGATTTTTTTAATTGCTACGTCATTATTTTGGTCTTGGAAATCTTGGAATTGTATGTATGTCTCAGTGAATGTTTTTCGTTTTTTCAGTCCTAAAGAGGACTTCAGATTGAAGTCGAAATATCGGCAATACAAACAGTTCGACAAATATATATGTATATATATATTGTTTAAACACATTTGCTGTCTTTTATTAAACATATGTATATATTGGCCTAGAGCTCAACCATACCTTGAAGAAATGAATTATTTGCATTGAATTTAAAGATATTTTTTAATGATGACAAAGAAGTATAACTTCTTACGCGCGTACATAAGTACCCGCACCCCTTTTTTTAATGGGCTTATATTAGCTTCACCTGTATGTATGTTTGTAACTCTCTAGGCTGGGTGCGCAAAGGGTAGTTATAAACAAATAAATATAGTTTAAAAGACTAAAATATACTGGAACTAAATAGTTAAAAATAATTTTCAAAACAAGATTAAAACAATAACGAACGAAAAATATTAGCATTATTGTGAAAAATACGTCGGCGCTTTGTGCCATATTTTTTGTATATCGAGCGCCTGACTCAATTTCTATATTCCTATAGATGCCGCCTTAAGCTCATTAAATTTAACGAATGTGTTAAAGATGAACAAACGTTGAAATCGGCTTAAATAAACGTCCCATTAACACTTAATACAAGATCTTGATTATGACAACCCACTAACTTTCCAGCAGTGTTGTTGCTGTAAATTTAGTGCCCTGCCCCCCAACTTTGTTTATGTACTTGTCTATATTTACTGATTAAAAATACAGTTATTGTACACATATCACCACATGATCGTTCTCAAATTAATATATCATTTCAGTTGTGCAAATACTTACAGTGATGGAAAAAAGAATAGGCACAATTGACTGCAAAATACTAGATCAATTATATCAGCAGGTGTTATTTTTTTTTTTTTTTTTTGTTTTAGGTGTACGACTTGTGCAGGTCTATGATTGTGTGGATTTAATTTTGCAACTCTTTTCACAGGGATTTTTAAGGTATACAATTTCTTAAACTCCGCTGAGCAGAACTAACAGTCAGGCACGACGAGAGGGGGGGATTCCCCCCTGACCCCGGGTTTCTCAGGGGGCCATTTAGAGGTACTAAGACATTTTTTTAATTCAGGAGAGTCTTTAGTTGTTCCATGTGCATATTTTAATCCGAATTTCAAAAACAACGAATATTGATAATGATTTTTTGCCTGGTCCTAAGGAGACAATAAAAACATCAAAAAAAAACAAGTAAGGAAGGTTAAGTTCGGGTGTAACCGAACATTACATACTCAGCTGAGAGCTATGGTGACAAAATAAGGGAAAATAACCATGTAGGAAAATGAAGCGAGGGAAACCCTGGAATGTGTTTGTATGACATGGGTATCAAATGAAAGGTATTAAAGAGTATTTTAAGAGGAAGTGGGCCATAGTTCTATAGGTGGAGGCCATTTAGGGATATCGCCATAAAGGTGGATCAGGGTTGACTCTAGAATTTGTTTGTACGAAATGGGTATCAAATGAAAGGCATTAAAGAGTATTTTATGAGGGAGTGGGCCATAGTTCTATAGGTGCACGCCATTTAGGGATATAGACATAAAGGTGGATCAGGGTTGACTCTAGAATGCGTTTTTACGATATGGGTATCAAATGAAAGGTGTTAATGAGTATTTTAAAAGGGAGTAATCCTTAGTTCTATAGGTGGACGCCGTTTCGAGAAATCGCCAAAAAGGTGGACCAGGGGTGACCCTAGAATTTGTGTGTACAATATGGGCATCAAACGAAAGGTGTAATGAGTGTTTTAAAAGGGAGTGGGCCTTAGTTCTATAGGTGGACGCCGTTTCGAAATATCGCCATAAAGGTGGACCAGGGGTGACTCTAGAATGTGTTTGTACGATATGGGTATCAAATTAAAGGTATTAATGGGGGTTTTAAAAGGGAGTGGTGGTTGTTGTATAGGTGGTCGCATTTTCGAGATATCGCCATAAAGGTGGACCAGGGGTGACCCTAGAATTTGTTTGTACAATATGGGCATCAAACGAAAGGTGTAATGAGTATTTTAAAAGGGAGTGGGCCTTAGTTCTATAGGTGGACGCCGTTTCGAAATATCGCCATAAAGGTGGACCAGGGGTGACTCTAGAATGTGTTTGTACGATATGGGTATAAAATTAAAGGTATTAATGAGGGTTTTAAAAGGGAGTGGTGGTTGTTGTATAGGTGGTCGCATTTTCGAGATATCGCCATAAAGGTGGACCAGGGGTGACCCTAGAATTTGTTTGTACAATATGGGCATCAAACGAAAGGTGTTAATGAGTATTTTAAAAGGGAGTGGGCCTTAGTTCTATAGGTGGATGCCGTTTCGAAATATCGCCATAAAGGTGGACCAGGGATGACTCTAGAATGTGTTTGTACAATATGGGCATCAAACGAAAGGTGTAATGAGTATTTTAAAAGGGAGTGGGCCTTAGTTCTATAGGTGGACGCCGTTTCGAAATATCGCCATAAAGGTGGACCAGGGGTGACTCTAGAATGTGTTTGTACGATATGGGTATCAAATTAAAGGTATTAATGGGGGTTTTAAAAGGGAGTGGTGGTTGTTGTATAGGTGGTCGCATTTTCGAGATATCGCCATAAAGGTGGACCAGGGGTGACCCTAGAATTTGTTTGTACAATATGGGCATCAAACGAAAGGTGTTAATGAGTATTTTAAAAGGGAGTGGGCCTTAGTTCTATAGGTGGATGCCGTTTCGAAATATCGCCATAAAGGTGGACCAGGGGTGACTCTAGAATTTGTTTGTACAATATGGGCATCAAACGAAAGGTGTAATGAGTATTTTAAAAGGGAGTGGGCCTTAGTTCTATAGGTGGACGCCGTTTCGAAATATCGGCATAAAGGTGGACCAGGGGTGACTCTAGAATGTGTTTGTACGATATGGGTATCAAATTAAAGGTATTAATGGGGGTTTTAAAAGGGAGTGGTGGTTGTTGTATAGGTGGTCGCATTTTCGAGATATCGCCATAAAGGTGGACCAGGGGGTGACCCTAGAATTTGTTTGTACAATATGGGCATCAAACGAAAGGTGTAATGAGTATTTTAAAAGGGAGTGGGCCTTAGTTCTATAGGTGGACGCCGTTTCGAAATATCGCCATAAAGGTGGACCAGGGGTGACTCTAGAATGTGTTTGTACGATATGGGTATCAAATTAAAGGTATTAATGGGGGTTTTAAAAGGGAGTGGTGGTTGTTGTATAGGTGGTCGCATTTTCGAGATATCGCCATAAAGGTGGACCAGGGGTGACCCTAGAATTTGTTTGTACAATATGTGCATCAAACGAAAGGTGTTAATGAGTATTTTAAAAGGGAGTGGGCCTTAGTTCTATAGGTGGATGCCGTTTCGAAATATCGCCATAAAGGTGGACCAGGGGTGACTCTAGAATGTGTTTGTACGATATGGGTATCAAATTAAAGGTATTAATGAGGGTTTTAAAAGGGAGTGGTGGTTGTTGTATAGGTGGTCGCCTTTTCGAGATATCGCCATAAAGGTGGACCAGGGATGACTCTAGAATGCGTTTGTACGATATGGGTATCAAATGAAAGGTGTTAATGAGTATTTTAAAAGGGAGTAATCCTTAGTTCCATAGGTGGACGCCGTTTCGAGATATCGCCATAAAGGTGGGCCAGGGGTGACTCTAGAATTCGTTTGTGCAATATGGGTATCAAACGAAAGGAGTTAATGGGTATTTTAAAAGGGAGTGGGCCTTAGTTCTATAGGTAGACGCCTTTTCGAGGTATCGCAATAAAGGCGGACCAGGGGTGACTCTAGACTTTGTTTGTACGATATGGGTATCAAATGAAAGGTGTTAATGAGTATTTTTAAAAGGGAGTGGGCCTTCGTTCTATAAGTGTTCGCCTTTTCGAGTTATCGCCATAAAGGTGGACCAGGGGCGACTTTAGAATATGTTTGTACGATATGGGTATCAAATGAAAGGTGTTAATGAGAGTTTTAAAAGGGAGTGGTGGTAGTTGTATATGTGAAGGCGTTTTCCAGATATCGACCAAAATGTGGACCAGGGTGACCCAGAACATCATCTGTTGGATACCGCTAATTTATTTATATATGTAATACCTGCCAAGATTTTAAGGGTTCTTTATTTCGCCCTGCAGAACTTTTTCATTTTCTTCTACTTAATATGGTAGGTGTCACAACCATTTTACAAAGTTTTTTCTAAAGTTATATTTCGCGTCAATAAACCAATTATTACCATGTTTCATCCCTTTTTTCATATTTGGTATAGAATTATGGCATTTTTTCATTTTTCGTAATTTTCGATATTGTGGCGTTCCTTATGGAACTCCTTCAGAAAAATTGGTTTTGTGCGCACTCTAATGCACTTATCGAAAACCAAACACGTAGTTTAAGTTTAACTCTATGTACTTTTGTTTTATTCAGTTTTCGTTTGTAGTACAATAAATGTTTTTGAGTTTTTAAAATTGGTATTTTAGTTTGTACACTTCAATTAAAATGTTTTAGTTCTGCAGACACTTACTTCGTGTTTTTCTTAACATGTCCAAAATTATAATGATGGCCGCCTTTTTCATTTGCCGACCTCCCCGTTTCCAACCTGTTTCAACACCTGTTGTCCATTCACAATAGACAACAGGGTTGCAACAAGTGGGAAACAGGGTGAAATCATAAGGCTGCTGTTACACCATCCCCCTTTTCGAAAAAAAAGGTCGAAGTCGACAAGTTGATCAGGTTTGTCGGCTTCGACTCTTTTTTGGGTGGTGAATGGAAAGTGAACGAAATGGTAAAAATTTGGACTTTGGTGCCGGTATATCTAAGTTATCTTAGTTGATTTAGTTACATTCATTTATATTCTAACCTACATATTTACATATATGAATATTAATAACTTGTAAAAAAATTGTTTGTAATTCAAATTAATTTTAATAGGTTTTGTGTATTAACTTATACGTACATTCTCTATTTGTTTATTTTACTTACAATACGTATTGTTTCCTATCGTTTGACATATTTTTATTTAAATGTGCTTTTACTTAAATTAAGTATGGTTTTAGAGTATGAGAAATTTTGATTTAAATTTGCTTTATTAGCGAAGTGAAAAATAAAAAAAAATCTTTTTTTTGACTATCTCAAAATGAAATTGGGTACATCCGATTGTATTTATCTAGGTACTCCTCTTATGCGGTTTTTATGTACCGTTTTGTATTTTTTATTTTCATTATCAAAAATGGTTACGTTTACACCGTCTATACTTGTTACTAGGTATGGGCCCTGATATATGTTTTTATGTTTTTCCCGTGGTTCTTTTTGAACTAAAACCATATCGTTTATGTTTACTACCATTGGTTGTGCATTTTTGTCATATGCGTCTTTATTCCTTATTTTGTGTTTTTCTACTAACTCTTTAGCCAAGGCGTGGCATTTTTGCATTCGGTATTTTACTTCTTTTGAATAATTTTCGATATTATAAATTGGTTCAATTCTTTCGTTCTTCAGTTCAGATGGCACAATGGCCTTTTTACCAAAAATTAATTCAAAGGGAGTAAGTTTATTATCGAATACCGTATTTGGCGTTGTGTTATGCCAAAACGTAAAATATCTCAAATATGTATCCCAATCATCAAAGGAATCATTTAAGTACGCACGTAGGTACTCGTTGAAAACTCTATGGTTTCTTTCGACAGTTCCTACGGTTTCGTGGTGATATGGTGTAGAAAAGTTGTGATCAATATTTAATAAACTGGTTAAATTTGCAAAAATTTCATTTTTGAATTCAGTACCTAAATCTGATTTAATGGATTTCATAACACCGTATGTTAAAATGAAGCCTTCGAATAGTGCTGACGCGATGGTTTTTGCACTTTTATCAGGTATTGATATTGTAACTAAGTATTTTGTCAGATCGCAGATTATGGTAAGCGCGAACTTATTACCATATCTCGATTCTGGTAATGGGCCTATGGTATCAATTACGACAATGTCAAAAGGTTTATTAGGAGTAGGAGTTAGAACGAGTTCTTCTTTATTTCCTATTTTCACTTTATTCAGAAGACATTTTTCGCATTTCCTAACATAACTAGCTATGTCTTTTGTCATGTTTTTCCAGTAAAATTTGTTTCGTAATTTGGCGTATAATTTTTTCGTTCCACAGTGACCTCCAGTGATGGGATCATTGTGATAAATTGCTAATAATTTTGATTTTTGTTCCTGATCAGTGATTGTTTCAATTGGATGCATTAAAATAATTTTTAAAAATTGTAAAAGCCTATTTCCTCTTTCTTTAAAATTTGTAATTGTAATATATTTGAAAATTAAATCGTTTTTTGGCCGTTCTATTTCCTTAATATTGCGTTTTCCGGCTTCTTGTTCTAGCCTCGAAAGTAAATTATCGAAATTCTTTATTTCGTTAGAAAATTCAAAATCAAGTGAAATTGTTCTTTTATGCTTTATATGCGCGCATATTCTTAAAAATTGTTTATTGTTTTTATCATGAAATATTTCTGATCTAATACGAGGAATTTTTTTTGAAAAGTTATGAGCGAATTTATCAAACACGTTTAATGTTTGTATGTTTTCACATAACTCTATATTTCCGGTAGAACTACATTTATCCTTTTTCTTACTCATAGCCCTTGTCTGAACTGCAAATATATTTTTGGTTGATTCTTTTATTTCGCCAATGGTTATGCGAGAAAGTGCATCCGCTCCTACATTTGATTTTCCCTTTATGTACTCTATTGTGAAATTGTATTCTGCCAACTCAAGTCTAATTCTAGAAAGTTTTGAAGATGGGTCTTTCATAGTGAATAAATAGACTAAAGGCCTATGATCTGATTTTACAATAAAGTGATTTCCATAAACGTATGGTCTGAATTGTTTAATGGCAAAATAAATGGCTAATAGTTCTAACTCAATGATGGCTTTCTTTTGTTCTGCCTCATTAAAAGATTTTGACGCATAACATATGGGTAAATCGCTGCCTTGATGTTCTTGGCTGAGTATCGCTCCACATCCCGTCTTAGAAGCGTCTACTGTAATGGTGAACTCTTTAGAAAAATCTGGGTATTGTAATATCTTTGGTGACATTAGGGATGCTCTTAGTGCATCAAAGGCTTTATCGCATGATTCGTCCCAGTTAAATTCTACTCTTTTCCTATTCAGTCTGTTCAGAGGTGCTGCCAGAGATGCAAAGTTTGGAATAAAGCGTCTGTAGTAGTTGGCAAAAGCTACAAACCTTCTTACAGCGTCCTTGTCTGTTGGCTTAGTATAGTTACGAATTGCGTCTATTTTAGATTCGTCTGGTGACAGACCTTCAGCTGAGCATTTGTGTCCTAGGAATGTTACTTCTGGTCTTAGAAAATTGCATTTACTTGGATTGAGTTTAAGGTTGAATGATCTACAAGTATTGAATACTTTAGACAAATTTTTAATGTGATGGGATTCGCTACAGCCGATGACTATAATGTCATCTACATAAAGAAAAGCTACATTAGGGGGTATTCCTGAAAATGCGATGGTCATCATCCTAGAAAACGAATTTGGTGCAATGTTCAGACCAAATGGCAATACCTTCCATCGATACGCTCCGCGATCAGTAGAAAATGAGGTTATATCGCGTGAATCTACGTGTAATGGTATTTGGTGAAATCCAGAAAAAAGGTCTAAAGTTGAGAAAAATGTGGCTCTGCCAAGATTGTCTAAAATATCATCGATTCGTGCTAATGGAAATTTGTCTGCTATTAGCTTCTTGTTAACTGCGCGAAAGTCAACACACATTCGGTATGCTTTTTTGCCATTTATTTTCTTTTTAGGAACTAAGATAAGAGGACTGTTGTAGTTAGAATAGCTTTCTTCTATTAAATCATTTTCTAATAATTTTGTAACCTGTCTGTTAATTTCTTCCCGCTGCGAATAGGGTAGACGATAGTTCTTTATATACACTGGTTCGTTGTCGGTTAACCGCAATTTCTGCTCATAAAAATTATTTAACGTCATTTTATCGTTGTCAAGCGCGAATATGTCAGCATATTGTATGCATAGATCTAAAAGTTCAGATGGTGCATCTTTTGGAATTTGATCTTTTAAAATCGAAGTTATTTCGTTAATTCGCTTCTCATCTGACTTAGTTTTGTCGATTACATAGACGTGATAATTAGATAAGTTTTCTGTTTTAATAGAGTTTTTGTTTACGAATTGTACATCACTTGTGGTATTGATTAATTTTATGACTGGGTTATTGGAGTTTGTAATGCATCTTGCGGTAAATACGCCTTTTTGTATTTCTTGAGATTCAACGAAAAGTGGAGTTGTTGAGTGAGCTAAGTCGAAAATTCGAAAAACTTCGCATCTTGGTGGTATGACACACATATCTCTTTCTGTTCCGTGTAGGATTGGCATAATGACTTTTTCTTTATTTGCCCAGAATGAGATGCTACTATTTGAATAATTTATTACACATTTATTATAATGAAGAAAATCTTTACCCAGTATACCGTCTGATGGGATATTGAAGTCATCTTTTACCACATGTAAGCTGTGTTCGACTAGATTATTCGAAAAATTTAGGTTTATGTTTATTTTACCCAAAGTAGCAACAGAATCTGATGTAACGCCAGTGATATTCACTATTTCGTCATAGTTAATGGGAATGTGCTTATTTAAGCTAGACATTTTAATTAGCGAAATATCAGCTTGTGTATCTAGTAAATATGTACATAATTTGTTAGATCCGGTTATATGAGTTTCGATAAAATCTGAGTAGTTTAGGTTTAGACAAAAAATATTTTTAATATTTATTCGTTTATCTCCTCGTCCCTCAGTGTTCGCTGCTGAGGGGCGTCCAAGTTTAAAGAGCGAACGTTTGCATTATTTCGCGTATTTGAACTTCCGGCGTTAGTATTGGTTCTGTTTTCTAGCCTATTTTGACTGTTGCTAGTATTACGCGAGTTACTATTGTTTCGATTGTCGTTGTTTTGCCTATAGTTGTTGTTTTGCCTATTTTGATTGTTATTATTGTATCTAGCGTTATTATTGTTGTTGTACCTATTGAAATTATTATTGTTTTTGAACCTGTTGAAATTGCTATTGTTGTTGTATCTATTATTGTTATTGTAGTAGTTATTGCCTCTATTGTTATTGCGTAAGTTGGGTTGATTGTTAAACCTTGATCGAAAAGCTAATACCTGCCTTTCTGTAGCCTGATTGTTTTGTTCGACTATCATTTTTGCTACGACGTCTTTTGCGTCACTAAAGGAGGTTGATGCAAGAATTGATTTGACTAAGTCTGAGCGCGTATTTAGCCTACAGACGTTTACTGACTGTTCGACTGCCATCTCGTGCGCTTTGTCTTTTGATATTCCCTCGATAATTAGAGACCTCTCTAAAGCATCAGATAATTCCTCTACTCGTTTAGCAAACTCGGTTAAATTATTGTTCGTAACTTTTAGTGAAGCTATTTTCCCTGCAACGACTTTTGAATTGTCTGGCTTTATTCGACTTTTAAGAGCATCTTTAATTTCTTGGATAGATGTTATATTTGTCGGAATTGCTTCTCTTGCTTTCCCTTCGAGCTTCAATTTAACCAATAAAATGAAAGTTGGCACAAGATCTGGATCTATACATCCTTCTACTAGTTCAATTTTATCTATGAAGGAGTCTAGCGCTAAGGGGTCACCGTTATAGTTTTCCCTAAATAAAGGCGCCCACGACCCAATAAACTGTCTCTTTTGCTCTGGTGTAGCCATTATTGTTGGTTCTAGAAAACTAGTACGAGATTGGTTGGAATTTGGGAAAGTTGTTAAAAGCCCTAAAGAGTTGTTTGATGTAACGACTGGGTTATCGAAACCACAGAAGTTTTCTTGTAATGAAATATTTTCGGTATGAGGTAAAAAACAACTTTGTTCACCGATACGAGTGTCGAGTGTTTCCGGCTTTGATGAGTCAGAGAATTCCTCTTCTTCCTCAAATTCGATTTTGTATGCGTCGAAGGATTCTTTTTCTTCCCGATCCGTATCTGATATAAAAGTGTTATCTTGGACTAAGTCGATGTAGTTGGTTGGTACTTTAATTGTGCAGTTGAGTTTTGTAAAACATTTAATTAATTCTTCCCTACAACGTAATCAACTTTTATTCACAGCAATTGGCCTAGGTCGGTTTTCAAAATGCCCGTTTGCCTCTATTAAAATGTTATTATATGCCTCAATTAAAGAATTTTTATATTCATCTAACTTCTGTTGCCTTGTCGGTAAAGAACGACCTGTATGTAAAACGCGTTTTCTAATTTTAAAGAAATTTTCTCTCAATTCTTTGAATTTTGTTTCGAAATTTGACATTAGCAAAAGGAAGGCTCTTACACTTGCAGCTTTGTATGCTATCCAAGCATTAAGAATATTTAATGAAAAGAAGGTTGAAATGATTTTATAATCTAATTCGAGTTGTGAAAAAGTTGCAAGTTTGAGGTATGAATATGAACGAATTTGAATGAAAAAGAAATTTGGAATGGTTTTAGAATTTTAAATTGTTTGAGTTCTGAATAAGGACAAATTTGAATTGAGAAGATATTTGAAATGGTTTTGTAACCTGTATTGTATTAACCTAAATTGAATTGTTGCTGCGGATTGAGACATGAATGTGAACAAATTTGAATTGAAAGTGAATATGGAATGGTTTTATCACCTAAGTTGAATTAATAAAAGTGGCAAGTTTGTGTTATGAATGTCAATTTTAATTGAAAAGAAATTTAGAATGATTTTATAATCTAATTTGAATTTTGTATTGAATGTTGAAGTAGAATTAGTGAATTGAATAAATTTGACATTATTTGAAGTTGGAGTCACTTGAGAGACAGCTGGGTTGTATTCCCTGTGAACAATGAATAAAAAAAAAAATTGTTTATACCGGGTGTGCTACCATATACGGTATATAATAGAAAATCCTGATCTATTTTTCCAATTTTCCAAGACAGTATTAATTTTAGACGTGATATGTTTATTGCAATTTAGTATTTATTACAATATTGTTTAACGTGACGGCCGCACCGTTGCACAAAAAGTATTCAATTTTAATATTTAACGTGTCGGCCGCACCGCTACACAGCAAAATGTGGAGTATGAATTGTAAAAATTTATTAAATTTTCATCATTATTTTACGTGTCGGCCGCACCGTTTCACCAAAATGTTTTGTTTGTTTTTTTGTTTTTTGTATTGTGAGTTAATAAAGTTTTCGATGTATTAAATTTTTACGGTTTGTTAAAGTATTTCAAAGTATTTGATATGTTCAAAATTACTTAAATCTTCGCACAATGTACTATGTATATGCAAATGTCTTTCCTTTTTTTTCTTAAATGCCTCGCTCTTAGACACAATTTATGTAATATATGCATATACATACTCACCCTATAAAAATTTATTGAAAGCAATTTTTTAATTTTATAATTTATTTAATAATTTGGGAAAAATTTAAACAACGTGACATCAGGACGGACAAGGCGACAGCTGTTTCGATTATACCTTGTAAATCTCTTCAAAGCCTTTTCTCCCGGGAGTGGGAGTCGAACTCGCACCCCTACGATAGTTGAAATGGTTGTAAACGCATTCAGCTACGTCATGCCTGTTGTGAAGTCTTTCCCAATTGCCTTCTTTATGCATATTTTAATCTTTTACACATTGCATACTTCGTATGCAATTATGTGTTAAAGCTATGCTTGGTACGGCGGTTTTCAAAGAAACTTTGGTTTTTGTTGCTGTTTTCGTTCTATTTATAGAACTACAACGAATTAACCAATTTTGTCTGTTTGTATGATTTTTAATAATCGGGGATTGCCCATATTGCTTTTTTTTTTTTAAATGTATGAAAACATTTATTTGAAGCAATTTTTTAATTTTATAATTTATTTAATAATTTGGGAAAAATTTAAACAACGTGACATCAGGACGGACAAGGCGACAGCTGTTTCGATTATACCTTGTAAATCTCTTCAAAGCCTTTTCTCCCGGGAGTGGGAGTCGAACTCGCACCCCTACGATAGTTGAAATGGTTGTAAACGCATTCAGCTACGTCATGCCTGTTGTGAAGTCTTTCCCAATTGCCTTCTTTATGCATATTTTAATCTTTTACACATTGCATACTTCGTATGCAATTATGTGTTAAAGCTATGCTTGGTACGGCGGTTTTCAAAGAAACTTTGGTTTTTGTTGCTGTTTTCGTTCTATTTATAGAACTACAACGAATTAACCAATTTTGTCTGTTTGTATGATTTTTAATAATCGGGGATTGCCCATATTGCTTTTTTTTTTTTTTTTAAATGTATGAAAACATTTATTTGAAGCAATTTTTTAATTTTATAATTTATTTAATAATTTGGGAAAAATTTAAACAACGTGACATCAGGACGGACAAGGCGACAGCTGTTTCGAATTTTTCCCAAATTATTAAATAAATTATAAAATTAAAAAATTGCTTCAAATAAATGTTTTCATACATTTAAAAAAAAAAAAAAAAAAAAAAAAAAGCAATATGGGCAATCCCCGATTATTAAAAATTTATTGAAAGTATATATGTGTAAGGCCAATTTCGTTTTTTCGATTTGTGTCAAAAAAAAATGTTTTGAAAGTCGTAGATACTTTAAAGTGATGCAAAAAAAAATTCAAAATATATGTGTATCAATCTTGTTTCGGTCTACATCTATTACATATATGGGATTATCGGAAACTACTTTAATTGACTAATAAATTTGAGAATATCCATTTCACTTTAATTTTGAACGATGTTAAAAGTATGTATTTTTATTGTATGTATTCACGTTTGATTTAGACTGATTATATTTCAAGCTATACACATTATTGTTGCAAATCTAAATTGCTTTACTTATGAAAATTTAGAGTTATTATGTATGAAAATATTATAAAAATTGGCAAAGTTGAAGAAACAACCGATATTGCGGTTAGGTTTTAAGAATTTTTCCGGAAAATATAGATTTGAGGTTGATCGAATTTGAAAGAAATTTTAAGTATTTTTGCGAAAAATATTGATTTGAAATTGACCGAATTTAAAGGTATTTTAAGTATTTTTGCGAAAAATATTGGTTTGAGATTGACCGAATTTAAAGGAATTTTAAAAATTATATCGAAAAATATTTATAAGAAAAATTATGTATACATATGTATTTCAAAAGCAACTACATATTACATCTCAAACATATATTCATACTGCAAGCTACGCCTCACCATACGCTTTCACCGCTGCTGCTGTTCTGCTGCTGCCGTCATCACTTCGCTGCTTACAATTTTCGTTCAGCTTCCTTGTGCAGCTGCTATTTTGATGTGCCGTTATCTATAGTGGCTTCGCTTGGTTCGGGGTGCCGTACATTGCCTTGTCCCGTTATGTTGGGTACAGTTTCCCTTCAATTTGTATGCCGAAACCTCTGTATGTGTTATATTTTTTTTTTGTAGGTTTTTGTATTTTGTATTTTTTTGTAAAGATTTTTGTATTTTATATTTTTTTTGTAGATTTTTGTATTTTATATTTTTTTTGTAGATTTTTGTATTTTATATTTTTTTTGTAGATTTTTACATTTTATGTTTTATATATTTTCACCAATTGCGCTGCCTTACGACATCTGTTGCAGAATAGCTGTGAAAATTGGACTTGTTTGTTGGCAATGCTGCCATAGTGTCATATTTTATTGACACTTTTTTCCCCGTGCTCTGGGATGTATTAACAATTTTTGTTGTTATATCGGCCTACTGATTTTAAGATCGCGGGTTCGAATCGAGCTCAAGGCCTAACAATAATTTTTTATCATTATTATTGTTATGATAAATTTTTTCTTAATTGAAACAAACATAATTGAAACAAGTCCAATTTTCACAGCTATTCTGCAACAGATGTCGCAGTGTTGTGAATATCAATTGGCACGAACCAGAATAGAAGTAGGATTAATGAAGACAAACAAAAAACCGCTGTGGTGGCTGAATGGTTATAGCAGCGGCGCCTAAACGTTGCCGATGAAGGAATTTAGCAGTTCCCGAAATGGATCTATACAACGAGCTTTGGCAGTTGTCTTAAATTTTTTCTTTCTTCTATTCTAATTTAAAAATTTTTTCAATTAAGAAAAAATTTATCATAACAATAATAATGATAAAAAATTATTGTTAGGCCTTGAGCTCGATTCGAACCCGCGATCTTAAAATCAGTAGGCCGATATAACAACAAAAATTGGTAAGTTCATTAAAGATATGTCGATTTTTGCTCAAGTTATCGTGTTAACGGCCATGCGGAAGGACTGCCGGAAGACTGTGTATAAAAACTGGGCGTGGCATCAACCGATTTCGCCCATTTTAACAGAAAACAGTTAACGTCATAAAATCTATGCCCCTACCAAATTTCAAAAGGATTGGTTAATTTTTTTCGACTTATGGCGTTAAAAGTATCCTAGGCAAATTAAATGAAAAAGGGCGGAGCCACGCCCATTTTCAAATTTTCTTTTATTTTTGTATTTTGTTGCACAATATCATTACTGGAGTTGAATGTTGACATAATTTACTTATATACTGTAAAGATATTAAATTTTTTGTTAAAATTTAACTTTAAAAAATTTTTTTTTTAAAGTGGGCGTGGTCCTTCTCCGATTTTGCTAATTTTTATTAAGCGTACATATAGTAATAGGGGAAACGTTCCTGCCAAATTTCATAGTGATACCTTCTTTTAAAAGTGGGCGGTGCCACGCCCATTGTCCAAAATTTTACTAATTTTCTATTCTGCGTCATAAGTTCAACTCATCTACCAAGTTTCGTCGCTTTATCTGTCGAAAAAGTGGGCGTGGTTGTAGTCCGATATCGTTCATTTTAAATAGCGATCTGAGATGAGTTCTCAGGAACCTACATACCAAATTTCATCCAGATACCTCAAAATTTACTCAAGTTATCGTGTTAACGGACGGACGGACGGACATGGCTCAATCAAATTTTTTTTCCATCCTGATTATTTTGATATATGGAAGTCTATATCTATCTCGATTCCTTTATATATGTACAACCAACCGTTATCCAATCAAACTTAATATACTCTGTGAGCTCTGCTCAACTGAGTATAAAAAATGTGTTTCTCAGGGGGCCCGCGATTTAGAGGTACTAAGACATTTTTTTAATTCAGGAGAGTCTTTAGTTGTTCCATGTGCATATTTTAAGCCGAATTTCAAAAGCAACGAATATTGATAATGATTTTTTGCCTAGTCCTGAGGAGACAATAAAAACATCAAACAAAAATGTATGTTTACATGAATCCGATATCGTAAAGCTTTCGTGGTGACACTGCTGAAGGTTCATCTTCAAAAAGTCTTCCAACAATACCACCAACTCTGTATCAAAGTCCATATTATTTAAACGACATTGATATCGGTACCGTGAATAATGAGTTTTTGCGATCTGAAGAAGTCAAATTATTGCCTACCATGTCGTTTGTTAAGCACCAATTCTTTAAATCGACCTAAAATTTGTTGTGCGGATATTCGAAATTCCATGTATGGAAGAAGCTATACGATAAACTGCCATCACACGAAAATAATCAAGATCACATTAAATGATATATTCAATGGCGATCTTTACAAAATCTAATTCAAAACGAGGCTACAATTGATACACTTATCTATGACCAGCGCTAATCACTGAAACTCAAAAGTGGAAAGAAATTTTATATAGAATTTTGGACACTATTTTATTTTTGGGTGAGAGTTCTAGCTTTCAAGGTGAAACGATGGACATTTTTTGGGCATCCAAGATCTCATAAGCCATTATGATCCGATACTTAGAGATCATTTGGAGAAAGTTAGGATTTCACAACAGCAGCACAAACGTTTACAAGTTCACTATCTTTCCCCAGACATTCAGAACAAATTTATAGAAATTTGCGCAAAGCACGTGAGGGAAACTATATTAGATCAAGGCAAGACAGCCTGCTATTATCGTTGATGCTATGCCTGATGCTAGTCACGTTGACTACGTTCATTTTTCGCTAACCCCATTTCAATTCGAATGCAACAAATTTTACAATTCAAGAACGGTTTTTGGCTTTTGTGAATTGTAACCATACATCTGGTCAGAAAATCGTTGATCTAATTTGCCATACTCTAGGTAAACATGAAATCCCATTAAAAGATTATCGTGCACAAGGGTACGATAACGGCGCCAATATGCAAGAAGCTTAAAGCGGAGCACTACGTCATACTCTCGACAAAAACTCGAATGCTGATTACTCGCCTTGTGCAACCCATATTCTCAGTTTATGTGGTGTTGATGCTGCAGAACGTTGTACGGCTGCAATTCTTTTTTCGGAGTTGTACAAAAATGTTTTACTATTTTCAGCAGCACTTCACAACGATGAAACATCCTCAAAAATGTACCAATCTCTCTTCATAGTCTTTCAGCCAAAAGCCAAATTTGACTGCGCAAGCATACGGCGATGTTACCGGCATTCTCAAATACATCAAGTTAGAATGTATCTTGCTATCCTCAATTTGGTTCAAAATACTGACTACCATTAATGAAAGAAACGTCGTACTCCAAGCTAGAGACGCCACCGCAGATGTTGACGTCCGACATCTGGTTCCCCCCATAAATTCAGAAAACAAAAATTTTTGCAGAAAACATTAGTCAGAAACCTTTTTTCAGAAAGCCAAAATTAAGAAGTCAAATTTCAGAAGTCAAAATTTTATGTTTTTTTGCTGTCTGATTACTTTCTGAATTTTGGCTTCCGAAAGAAGGCGTTATATCCAATCGAATTATGGAATTTGTATAATATCACCAAATTGGGTGAAGTCCGTACAACTAATTCTAATGAAAGGTGGCACAGCGTCATCCGAAGTGCGTTTAGGACACACGCTACATATTTAATTTCATAAATAAAACAAGTAAAGGTGTCTAAGTTCGGGTGTAACCGAACATTATATACTCAGCGTGAGCTTCAATTGTACATTTCGTTTCAGATAAATTACTTTTCTACATAAAACGTTGCACCGCCCGTTTAAAAAAAATGTCTCCCCATTTCCTCTTACAGTAAAACTTGATAAGTGAAATATTATTGATTCAAAACAATTTTTTGTTAACTTATAGCTTATTATTTTCGTCTACGACCCTTTTAAAAATCTTTTATATAAAAGTGGGCATGGTCTTTAGCCGATCTCTTCCATTTTTTCTAGAAATATTTCCTACTATAGGGCTGCCACCGTGGTGTGATGGTAGCGTGCTCCGCCAACCACACCGTATGCCCTGGGTTCACACCCCGGGCAAACCAACATCAAAATTTTAGAAATAAGGTTTTTCAATTAGAAGAAAATATTTCTAAGCGGGGTCCCCCTCGGCAGTGTTTGGCAAGCACTCCGGGTGTATTTCTGCCATGAAAAACTCTCAGTGAAAACTCATCTGCCTTGCAGATGCCGTTCGGAATTGGCATAAAACATGTGGGTCCCGTCTGGCCAGTTTGTAGGGAAAATCAAGAGGAGCACGGCGCAAATTGGAAGAGAAGCTCGGCCTTAGATCTCTTCGGAGGTTATCGGGCCTTACATTTATTTATTTATTTTATACGGAAAATTTGTGTACCAAATTTTATAAAGACCCATTAATTTTTCTTCGAATTATGGGTCCCGAAACATAGAAAATTGCTTAGTCATAAAAGAGGCAGTGCCACGCCCATTTTTTAAAATTTGAAGTTTTTCCTATTTATTGTTATAAATCCACTTGGAAAATGAAATACCATTGATATAAAGCTCTTTTTTGCAAAGATATAGCTTATTTTATTCGTCCACGACCCTTTTAAAAACTTTTGTATAAAAGTGGGCGTGGTCCTTAACCGATTTCGTTAATTTTTCTTCATAGCATTCCTTATAATAAAGGCAACCTCTCTGCCAAATTTTGTTACGATGGGTTTAACGATTTTTGATTTATGATTAATAATATTTGTAAAATTGATTTTATCTCAAGTGGGCGGTGCCACGCCCATTTAAACAATTTTTTTTTTCAAATTTTTATCAAGAGTCTCAATATCAGTCCACACGTCAAATTTCAACATTCCAGGTGTATTATTTAAATAATAATAAATAATCAGGTTTTTTGTGTTTTCGAAAATGTTATATATATAAAAAGTGGCCGTGGTTATCATCCGATTTCGCTCATTTTAAATACCAATCTATTCTGGGTCCAGATAAACTCGTGTACCAAATTTGGTTAAGATATTTTAATATTTACTCAAGCTATCGTGCGTAACGGACAGACGGACGGACGGACATGGCTCAATCAAATTTTTTTTCGATACTGATGATTTTGATATATGGAAGTCTATATCTATATCGATTCCTTTATACCTGTACAACCAACCGTTATCCAATCAAAGTTAATATACTCTGTGTGCAAAGCACGCTGAGTATAAAAATTTTTAAGTTAAACGGTTTTATTGAAAACAATACTTACATGAAGTAAAAATAATATAAAAACCTAGAAAATAACAAGTAAGGAAGCTTAAGTTCGGGTGTAACCGAACATTACATACTCAGTTGAGAGCTATGGTGACAACAAAAGGGAAAATAACCATGTAGGAAAATGAACCGAGGGTAACCCTGGAATGTATTTGTATGACATGTGTATCAAATGAAAGGTATTAAAGAGTATTTTATGAGGGAGTGGGCAATAGTTCTATAGGTGGACGCCTTTTCGAGATATCGCCATAAAGGTGGACCAGGGGTGACCCTAGAATTTGTTTGTACGATATGGGTATCAAATGAAAGGGGTTAATGGACATTTTAAAAGGGAGTGGGCCTTATTTCTATAGGTGGACGCCTTTTTGAGATATCGCCATAAAGGTGGACCAGGGGTGACTCTAGAATGTGTTTGTAAGATATGGGTATCAAATTAAAGGTATTAATGAGGGTTTTAAAAAGGAGTGGTGGTAGTTACATAGGTGATCGCCTTTTCGAGATATCGGCATAAAGGTGGACCAGGGGTGACTATAGAATGCGTTTGTACAATATGGGTATCAACCGAAAGGTGTTAATGAGTATTTTAAAAGGGCGTGGGGATTAGTTCTATAGGTGGACGTCTTTTCGAGATATCGCCATAAAGGTGGACCAGGGGTGACTCTAGAATGTGTTTGTACAATATGGGTGTCAAATTAAAGGTATTAATGAAGGTTTTAAAAGGGAGTGGTGGTAGTTGTATAGGTGGTCGCCTTTTCGAGATATAGGCATAAAGGTGGACCAGGGGTGACTCTAGAATGTGTTTGTACGATATGGGTATCAAATTAAAGGTACTAATGAGGGGTTTAAAAGGGAGTGGTGGTAGTTGTATAGGTTGTCGCCTTTTCGAGATATCGGCATAAAGGTGGACCAGGGGTGACTCTAGAATGTGTTTGTACGATATGGGTATGAAATTAAAGGTATTAATGAGGGTTTTAAAAGGGAGTGGTGGTAGTTGTATAGGTGGTCGCCTTTTTGAGATATCGGCATAAAGGAGGACCAAGGGTGACTCTAGAATGTGTTTGTACGATATGGGTATCAAATTAAAGGTATTAATGAGGGTTTTAAGAGGGAGTGATGGTAGTTGTATAGGTGGTCGCCTTTTCGAGATATCGCCATAAAAGTGGACCAGGGGTGACTCTAGAATGTGTTTGTACGATATGGGTATCAAATTAATGGAATTAATGGGGATATTAAAAGGGAGTGGTGGTAGTTGTATAGGTGGCCGCCTTTTCGAGATATCGGCATAAAGGTGGACCAGGGGTGACTCTAGAATGTGTTTGTACGATATGGGTATCAAATTAAAGGTATTAATGAGGGTTTTAAAAGCAAGTGGTGGTAGTTGTATAGGTGGTCGCCTTTTCGAGATATCGCCATAAAAGTGGACCAGGGGTGACTCTAGAATGTGTTTGTACGATATGGGTATCAAATTAAAGGTATTAATGAGGGTTTTAAAAGGGAGTGGTGGTAGTTGTATAGGTGGTCGCCTTTTCGAGATATCGGCATAAAGGTGGACCAGGGGTGACTCTAAATTGTGTTTGTACGATATGGGTATCAAATTAAAGGTATTAATGAGGGTTTTAAAAGGGAGTGGTGGTAGTTGTATAGGTGGTCGCCTTTTCGAGATATCGGCATAAAGGTGGACCATGGGTGACTCTAGAATGCGTTTGTACGATATGGATATCAAATTAAAGGTATTAGTGAGGGTTTCGAAAGGGAGCGGTGGTAGTTGTATAGGTGGTCGCCTTTTCGAGATATCTGCATAAAGGTGGACCAGTGGTGACTCTAGAATGCTTTTGTACAATATGGGTATCAAACGAAAGGTGTTAATGAGTATTTTAAAAGGGCGTTGGGATTAGTTCTGTAGGTGGACGCCTTTTCGAGATATCGCCATAAAGGTGAACCAGGGGTGACTCTAGAATGTTGTTGTACGATATGGGTATCAAATTAAAGGTATTAATGAATGTTTTAAAAGGGAGTGGTGGTAGTTGTATAGGTGGTCGCCTTTTCGAGATATCGGCATAAAGGTGGACCATGGGTGACTCTAGAATGCGTTTGTACGATATGGGTATCAAATTAAAGGTATTAATGAGGGTTTCAAAAGGAAGTGGTGGTAGTTGTATAGGTGGTCGCCTTTTCGAGATATCGGCATAAAGGTGGACCAGGGGTGACTCTAGAATGTTTTTGTACGATATGGGTATCAATGAGGGGTTGGAAACGGAGTGGTGGTAGTTGTATAGTTGGTCGCCTTTTCGAGATATCGGCATAAAGGTGGACCATGGGTGACTCTAGAATGCGTTTGTACGATATGGGTATCAAATTAAAGGTATTAATGAGGGTTTTAAAAGGAAGTGGTGGTAGTTCTGTAGGTGGACGCCTTTTCGAGATATCGCCATAAAGGTGGACCAGGGGTGACTCTAGAATGTTTTTGTACGATATGGGTATCAGATTAAAGGTATTAATGAAGGTTTTAAAAGGTGGTCGCCTTTTCGAGATATCTGCATAAAGGTAGACCAGGGGTGACTCTAGAATGTGTTTGTACGATATGGATATCAAATTAAAGGTATTAATGAGGGTTTTAAAAGGAAGTGGTGGTAGTTGTATAGGTGGTCGCCTTTTCGAGATATCGCCATAAAGGTGGACCAGGGGTGACTCTAGAATGTGTTTGTTCGATATGGGTATCAAACGAAAGGTGTTAATGAGTATTTTAAAAGGGCGTGGGGCTTAGTTCTATAGGTGGACGCCTTTTCGAGATATCGCCATAAAGGTGGACCAGGGGTGACTCTAGAATGTGTTTGTACGATATTGGTATCAAATTAAAGGTATTAATGAGGGTTTTAAAAGGAAGTGGTGGTAGTTGTATAGGTGGTCGCCTTTTCGAGATATCGGCACAAAGGTGGACCAGGGGTGACTCTAGAATGTGTTTGTACGATATGGATATCAAATTAAAGGTATTAATGAGGGTTTTAAAAGGAAGTGGTGGTAGTTGTATAGGTGGTCGCCTTTTCGAGATATCGCCATAAAGGTGGACCAGGGGTGACTCTAGAATGTGTTTGTACGATATGGGTATCAAATTAAAGGTATTAATGAGGGTTTTAAAAGGGAGTGGGTAGTTGTATATGTGGTCGCGTTTTCGAGATATCGGCATAAAGGTGGACCAGGGGTGACTCTAGAATGTGTTTGTACGATATGGGTATCAAATTAATGGAACTAATGAGGATTTTAAAAGCGAGTGGTGGTAGTTGTATAGGTGGTCGCCTTTTCGAGATATCGGCATAAAGGTGGACCAGGGGTGACTCTAGAATGTGTTTGTACGATATGGGTATCAAATTAATTGAATTAATGAGGATTTTAAAAGGGAGTGGTGGTAGTTGTATAGGTGGTCGCCTTTTCGAGATATCGGCATAAAGGTGGATCAGGGGTGACCCTAGAATGTGTTTGTACGATATGGGTATCAAATTAAAGGTACTAATGAGGGGTTTAAAAGGGAGTGGTGGTAGTTGTATAGGTTGTCGCCTTTTCGAGATATCGGCATAAAGGTGGACCAGGGGTGACTCTAGAATGTGTTTGTACGATATGGGTATCAAATTAATGGAATTAATGAGGATTTTAAAAGGGAGTGGTGGTAGTTGTATAGATGGTCGCCTTTTCGAGATATCGGCATAAAGGTGGACCATGGGTGACTCTAGAATGCGTTTGTACGATATGGGTATCAAATTAATGGAATTAATGAGGATTTTAAAAGGGAGTGGTGGTAGTTGTATAGATGGTCGCCTTTTCGAGATATCGGCATAAAGGTGGACCATGGGTGACTCTAGAATGCGTTTGTACGATATGGGTATCAAATTAATGGAATTAATGAGGATTTTAAAAGGGAGTGGTAGTAGTTGTATAGATGGTCGCCTTTTCGAGATATCGGCATAAAGGTGGATCAGGGGTGACCCTAGAATGTGTTTGTACGATATGGGTATCAAATTAAAGGTATTAATGAGGGTTTTAAAAGGAAGTGGTGGTAGTTGTATAGGTGGTCGCCTTTTCGAGATATCGGCATAAAGGTGGACCATGGGTGACTCTAGAATGCGTTTGTACGATATGGGTATCAAATTAATGGAATTAATGAGGATTTTAAAAGGGAGTGGTAGTAGTTGTATAGATGGTCGCCTTTTCGAGATATCGGCATAAAGGTGGATCAGGGGTGACCCTAGAATGTGTTTGTACGATATGGGTATCAAATTAAAGGTATTAATGAGGGTTTTAAAAGGAAGTGGTGGTAGTTGTATAGGTGGTCGCCTTTTCGAGATATCGCCATAAAGGTGGACCAGGGGTGACTCTAGAATGTGTTTGTTCGATATGGGTATCAAACGAAAGGTGTTAATGAGTATTTTAAAAGGGCGTGGGGCTTAGTTCTATAGGTGGACGCCTTTTCGAGATATCGCCATAAAGGTGGACCAGGGGTGACTCTAGAATGTGTTTGTACGATATTGGTATCAAATTAAAGGTATTAATGAGGGTTTTAAAAGGGAGTGGTGGTAGTTGTATATGTGGTCGCCTTTTCGAGATATCGGCATAAAGGTGGACCATGGGTGACTCTAGAATGTGTTTGTACGATATGGGTATCAAATTAATGGAATTAATGAGGATTTTAAAAGGGAGTGGTGGTAGTTGTATAGATGGTCGCCTTTTCGAGATATCGGCATAAAGGTGGACCATGGGTGACTCTAGAATGCGTTTGTACGATATGGGTATCAAATTAATGGAATTAATGAGGATTTTAAAAGGGAGTGGTAGTAGTTGTATAGATGGTCGCCTTTTCGAGATATCGGCATAAAGGTGGATCAGGGGTGACCCTAGAATGTGTTTGTACGATATGGGTATCAAATTAAAGGTATTAATGAGGGTTTTAAAAGGAAGTGGTGGTAGTTGTATAGGTGGTCGCCTTTTCGAGATATCGCCATAAAGGTGGACCAGGGGTGACTCTAGAATGTGTTTGTTCGATATGGGTATCAAACGAAAGGTGTTAATGAGTATTTTAAAAGGGCGTGGGGCTTAGTTCTATAGGTGGACGCCTTTTCGAGATATCGCCATAAAGGTGGACCAGGGGTGACTCTAGAATGTGTTTGTACGATATTGGTATCAAATTAAAGGTATTAATGAGGGTTTTAAAAGGAAGTGGTGGTAGTTGTATAGGTGGTCGCCTTTTCGAGATATCGGCACAAACGTGGACCAGGGGTGACTCTAGAATGTGTTTGTACGATATGGATATCAAATTAAAGGTATTAATGAGGGTTTTAAAAGGAAGTGGTGGTAGTTGTATAGGTGGTCGCCTTTTCGAGATATCGCCATAAAGGTGGACCAGGGGTGACTCTAGAATGTGTTTGTACGATATGGGTATCAAATTAAAGGTATTAATGAGGGTTTTAAAAGGGAGTGGGTAGTTGTATATGTGGTCGCCTTTTCGAGATATCGGCATAAAGGTGGACCAGGGGTGACTCTAGAATGTGTTTGTACGATATGGGTATCAAATTAATGGAACTAATGAGGATTTTAAAAGCGAGTGGTGGTAGTTGTATAGGTGGTCGCCTTTTCGAGATATCGGCATAAAGGTGGACCAGGGGTGACTCTAGAATGTGTTTGTACGATATGGGTATCAAATTAATTGAATTAATGAGGATTTTAAAAGGGAGTGGTGGTAGTTGTATAGGTGGTCGCCTTTTCGAGATATCGGCATAAAGGTGGATCAGGGGTGACCCTAGAATGTGTTTGTACGATATGGGTATCAAATTAAAGGTATTAATGAGGGTTTTAAAAGGGAGTGGTGGTAGTTGTATATGTGGTCGCCTTTTCGAGATATCGGCATAAAGGTGGACCATGGGTGACTCTAGAATGTGTTTGTACGATATGGGTATCAAATTAATGGAATTAATGAAGATTTTAAAAGGGAGTGGTGGTAGTTGTATAGATGGTCGCCTTTTCGAGATATCGGCATAAAGGTGGACCATGGGTGACTCTAGAATGCGTTTGTACGATATGGGTATCAAATTAATGGAATTAATGAGGATTTTAAAAGGGAGTGGTAGTAGTTGTATAGATGGTCGCCTTTTCGAGATATCGGCATAAAGGTGGATCAGGGGTGACCCTAGAATGTGTTTGTACGATATGGGTATCAAATTAAAGGTATTAATGAGGGTTTTAAAAGGAAGTGGTGGTAGTTCTATAGGTGGACGCCTTTTCGAGATATCGCCATAAAGGTGGACCAGGGGTGACTCTAGAATGTGTTTGTACGATATGGGTATCAAATTAAAGGAATTAATGAAGGTTTTAAAAAGGAGTGGTGGTAGTTGTATAGGTGGTCGCCTTTTCGAGATATCGACATAAAGGTGGACGATGGGTGACTCTAGAATGCGTTTGTACGATATGGGTATCAAATTAAAGGAATTAATGAAGGTTTTAAAAGGTAGTGGTGGTAGTTGTATAGGTGGTGGCCTTTTCGAGATATCGGCATAAAGGTGGACCAGGGGTGACTCTAGAATGTGTTTGTACGATATGGGTATCAAATTAAAGGTATTAATGAGGGTTTTAAAAGGAAGTGGTGGTAGTTCTATAGGTGGACGCCTTTTCGAGATATCGCCATAAAGGTGGACCAGGGGTGACTCTAGAATGTGTTTGTACGATATGGGTATCAAATTAAAGGAATTAATGAAGGTTTTAAAAGGGAGTGGTGGTAGTTGTATAGGTGGTCGCCTTTTCGAGATATCGGCATAAAGGTGAACCATGGGTGACTCTAGAATGCGTTTGTACGATATGGGTATCAAATTAAAGGTATTAATGAGGGTTTTAAAAGCAAGTGGTGGTAGTTGTATAGGTGGTCGCCTTTTCGAGATATCGCCATAAAAGTGGACCAGGGGTGACTCTAAAATGTGTTTGTACGATATGGGTATCAAATTAAAGGTATTAATGAGGGTTTTAAAAGGGAGTGGTGGTAGTTGTATAGGTGGTCGCTTTTTCGAGATCTCGGCATAAAGGTGGACCGGGGTGACTCTAGAATGCGTTTGTACAATATGGGTATCAAACGAAAGGTGTTAATGAGTATTTTAAAAGGACGTGGGGCTTAGTTCCATAGGTGGTCGCCTTTTCGAGATATCGGCATAAAGGTGGACCAGGGGTGACTCTAGAATGTGTTTGTACGATATGGGTATCAAATTAAAGGTATTAATGAGGGTTTTAAAAGGAAGTGGTGGTAGTTCTATAGGTGGACGCCTTTTCGAGATATCGCCATAAAGCTGGACCAGGGGTGACTCTAGAATGCGTTTGTACAATATGGGTATCAAACGAAAGGTGTGAATGAGTATTTTAAGAGGGAGTGGGCCTTAGTTCTATAGGTGGACGCCTTTTCGAGATATCGCCATAAAGGTGGACCAGGGGTGACTCTAGAATGCGCTTGTACGATATGGGTATCAAATTAAAGGTATTAATGAAGGTTTTAAAAGGGAGTGGTGGTAGTTGTATAGGTGGTCGCCTTTTCGAGATATCGGCATAAAGGTGGACCAGGGGTGACTCTAGAATGTGTATGTGCGATATGGGTATCAAATTAAAGGTATTAATAAGGGTTTTAAAACGGATTGGTGGTAGTTGTATAGGTGGTCGCCTTTTCGAGATATCGGCATAAAGGTGGACCAGGGGTGACTCTAGAATGTGTATGTGCGATATGGGTATCAAATTAAAGGTATTAATAAGGGTTTTAAAACGGATTGGTGGTAGTTCTATAGGTGGAAGCCTTTTCGAGATATCGCCATAAAGGTGGACCAGGGGTGACTCTAGAATGTGTTTGTACGATATGGGTATCAAATTAAAGGTATTAATGAGGGTTTAAATGTGAGTGGTGGTAGTTGTATAGGTGGTCGCTTTTTCGAGATATCGGAATAAAGGTGGACCAGGGCTGACTCTAGAATATGTTTGTACGATATGGGTATCAAATTAGAGGTATTAGTGAAGGTTTTAAAAGGGAGTGGTGGTAGTTGTATAGGTGGTCGCCTTTTCGAGATATCGCCATAAAAGTGGACCAGGGGTGACTCTAAAATGTGTTTGTACGATATGGGTATCAAATTAAAGGTATTAATGAGGGTTTTAAAAGGGAGTGGTGGTAGTTGTATATGTGGTCGCCTTTTCGAGATATCGGCATAAAGGTGGACCAGGGGTGACTCTAGAATGTGTATGTGCGATATGGGTATCAAATTAAAGGTATTAATAAGGGTTTTAAAACGGATTGGTGGTAGTTGTATAGGTGGTCGCCTTTTCGAGATATCGGCATAAAGGTGGACCAGGGGTGACTCTAGAATGTGTATGTGCGATATGGGTATCAAATTAAAGGTATTAATAAGGGTTTTAAAACGGATTGGTGGTAGTTCTATAGGTGGAAGCCTTTTCGAGATATCGCCATAAAGGTGGACCAGGGGTGACTCTAGAATGTGTTTGTACGATATGGGTATCAAATTAAAGGTATTAATGAGGGTTTAAATGTGAGTGGTGGTAGTTGTATAGGTGGTCGCTTTTTCGAGATATCGGAATAAAGGTGGACCAGGGCTGACTCTAGAATATGTTTGTACGATATGGGTATCAAATTAGAGGTATTAGTGAAGGTTTTAAAAGGGAGTGGTGGTAGTTGTATAGGTGGTCGCCTTTTCGAGATATCGACATAAAGGTGGACCAGGGGTGACTATAGAATGCGTTTGTACAATATGGATATCAAACGAAAGGTGTTAATGAGTATTTTAAAAGGGAGTGATCCTTAGTTCCATAGGTGGACGCCGTTTCGAGATATCGCCATAAAGGTGGACCAGGGGTGACCCTAGAATTTGTTTGTACGATGTGGGTATCAAATGAAAGGGGTTAATCAGCATTTTAAAAGGGAGTGAGACTTAGTTCTATAGGTGGACGCCTTTTCGAGATATCGCCATAAAGGTGGACCAGGGGTGACTCTCGAATGTTTTTGTATGATATGGGTATCAATGAAAGGGGTTAATGAACATTTTAAAAGGGAGTGGGCTTTAGTTCTATAGGTGGACGCCTTTTCGAGATATCGCCATAAAGGTGGACCAGGGGTGACCCTAGAATTGGTTTGTACGATATGGGTATCAAATGAAAGGGGTTAATGAGCATTTTAAAAGGGAGTGGGCCTTAGTTCTATAGGTGGACGCCTTTTCGAGATATCGCTATAAAGGTGGACCATGGGTGACTCTAGAATTTGTTTGTACGATATGGGTATCAAATTAAAGGTATTAATGAGGGTTTTAAAAGGGAGTGGGCCTTAGTTGTATAGTGGACGCCTTTTCGAGATATCGCCAAAAAGGTGTACCACGGGTGACTCTAGAATGTGTTTGTACGATATGGGTATCAAATTAAAGGTATTAATGAGGATTTTAAAAGGGAGTGGTGTTAGTTGTATAGGTGGTCGCCTTTTCGAGATATAGGCATAAAGGTGGGCAAGGGGTGACTCTAGAATTTGTTTGTACGATATGGGTATCAAATGAAAGGTGTTAATGAGTATTTTAAAAGGGCATGGAGCTTAGTTCTATAGGTGGACGCCTTTTCGATATATCGCCGTAAAGGTTGACCAGGGGTGACTCTAGAATGTGTTTGTACGATATGGGTATCAAATTAAAGGTATTAATGGGGCTTTTAAAAGGGAGTGGTTGTAGTTGTATATGTGAAGGCGTTTTCCAGATGTCGACCAAAATGTGGAACAGGGTGACCCAGAACATCATCTGTCGGGTACCGCTAATTTATTTATATATGTAATACCACGAACAGTATTCCGGCCAAGATACCAAGGGCTTTTGATTTCGCCCTGCAAAACTTTTTCATTTTCTTCTACTTAATATGGTAGGCGTCACACCCATTTTACAAAGTTTTTTTCTAAAATTATATTTTGCGTCAATAAACCAATCCAAATACCATGTTTCATCCCTTTTTCGTATTTGGTATAGAATTATGGCATTTTTTTCGTTTTTGGTAATTTTCGATATCGAAAAACTGCGCGTGGTCATAGTCGGATTTTGGCCATTTTTTATACCAATACAAAGTGAGTTCAGATAAGTGCGTGAAC
The DNA here is from genome assembly GCF_040869045.1 of Eurosta solidaginis. Taxonomy (NCBI): domain Eukaryota; kingdom Metazoa; phylum Arthropoda; class Insecta; order Diptera; family Tephritidae; genus Eurosta; species Eurosta solidaginis. Next base: position 260,642,867 of record NC_090323.1, on the reverse strand, counting down.
TGAGTTTAGTAAAGATATATCGATTTTTGCTCAAGTTATCGTGTTAACGGCCGAGCGGAAGGACAGACGGTCGACTGTGTATAAAAACTGGGCGTGACTTCAACCGATTTCGCCCTTTTTCACAGAAATAAGTTACCGTCCCAGAGTCTAAGCCCTCACCAAATTTCACAAGGATTGGTAAATTTTTGTTCGACTTATGGCATTAAAAGTATCCTAGACAAATTAAATGAAAAAGGGCGGAGCCACGCCCATTTTGACATTTTCTTTTATTTTTGCATTTTGTTGCACCATATCATTACTGGAGTTGAATGTTGACATAATTTACTTATATACTGTAAAGATATTAAATTTTTTGTTAAAATTTGACTTAAAAAAAAATTTTTTTTTTAAAAGTGGGCGTGGTCGTTCTCCGATTTTGCTAATTTTTATTAATCATACATATAGTAATAGGAGTAACGTTTCTGCCAAATTTCATCATGATATCTTCAACGACTGTCAAATTACAGCTTGCAAAACTTTTAAATTACCTTCTTTTAAAAGTGGGCGGTGCCGCGCCCATTGTACAAAATTTTACTAATTTTCTATTCTGTGTCATAAGTTAAACCCACCTACCAAGTTTCATCGCTTTATCCGTCTTTGGTAATTAATTATCGCACTTTTTCGGTTTTTCGAAATTTTCGAAATCGAAAAAGTGGGCGTGGTTATAGTCCGATATTGTTCATTTTAAATAGCGATCTGAGATGAGTGCTCAGGAACCTACATACCAAATTTCATCAAGATACCTCAAAATTTACTCAAGTTATCGTGTTAACTGGCAGACGGACGGACGGACGGACATGGCTCAATCAAATTTTTTTCGATCCTGATGATTTTGATATATGGAGGTCTATATCTATCTCGATTCCTTTATACCTGTACAACCAACCGTTATCCAATCAAAGTTTATATACTCTGTGAGCTCTGCTCAACTGAGTATAATTAGGTAGGTCTTAGGTACTAGTCTATCTATCTAGGGCGCTGATCAGACAATTAAATTAAAGCGTTGGACGATTGAAAGTCATAAGTAAGACCAACTGAACCTCAATAAAAATATGCTACGCCTCACATTTTTAGAAATTTCACGCGCACAACGCTTTTATTTAATATTCTGATCAACGCCCTAGATTGACAGTGTTGTCGAAATATACGTTTCACCACCGCCCAGTGAGATGAATTGTAGTTCGCGTTGAATCGGCTCACGTCGTTGACTGCAAAGGCGATATCGGGGCGAGTGCCTTGTGCTAAATATAGCAAACAACCCACTGCTTCTTGGTACGGGATGCGATTAAGATTGTTTGAGCGACTGTCGTAGTCGCCAACAGCCAACCCTTCTATTTAATAGAAATTAGGCTTAAGGAAACCTAAACATGAATTTACCTGAATTTTATATTGAATTTATTTATATATGTACCTTTTACGTATAAGTACGCATTCTGAATTATTTGCACGTACAAATACGTAATATCATATATTACGTACATATTTATTAAATTTAAGAATTTGAAATGTTTGTATTTTACGCTAACGCGCGAGCGTATTTCACCTCTCTGGCAACCCCAACAATGGGTTGACAGATGTGACTATGTACGTACATACATACATTTATATTATTGTTTTGACATTTTTTATATTTTACTTCATTCGAAATTTATCCATCTCGGTGTGACACCAAAGTTTAAAAAAAGGTGAAACAAATTGTATAAATCCCTCCGATTAAAGAAGATAGTTTTTATTTAACATTATAAAGTGCCTTTTCACTCGGTTTAAAAGTTTTATAGTTCACTTTTAGTAGTTAGAACGAGTTCGACGTGCGTAGCCCTACATACTGTTCGGATCAGATTTTTCTGCAAGTGATTTGTGCACATAATAACCACAGTCGAGCTACGTGCGTTCAAGTTATTGATAAACCTGGACAGAATCTATCGCCGTCGCCACCGCCGCTATACCACCAACACATCATACCACCATCATCATAACCTCACCACAGCTATATCCCACAAGCATCAAAAGGAAGGTAACTTTGTATTGCCAGCCCCCGAAACAGTGGTCCTTCGACGCCACTACCGGAACCAGCGACACAAAAGATTATCATTTGGAAACTGTGAGTATTAAATGAGATTTTAATATACCCCTAAACAGTGGAAAAATATATAAAATTGGAAAAAGTAAGGCAATTTTCATTTTCGAGGATTAGAATTTCCCGCCAATAATCCTCATTTCCCGCCAAACTTTCGCAAGTTCCCACCAAATTTGCACATACCATTTCGTATATATATATATATATATATATACATATAGCAATAACCCCATATTGCAAAACTCAGTACGGTATATGTGCAAAGCAAAATAAGGAAAACTCAGTAGTTAGCTACAGTGGGCACATTTGCTAAAAGCACCCCTTATATTTTAATACGACAAACCTCTTAATAATTTAAAATTTTCTCATTTTAAATTAAAATATCTCTTGTCGTTAATTAAATATATTGCACAACCTCCGCTAACTTCTGATTTCTCCCCATTGAATTAATAAAAAAAACGCAAGCAAATTTTCTCGGTTTCCTCATTTGCGTATACACATATATACGGATATATAAAAGAAAGAATACGACATAAGCGGTGTAATAAAATCTCGTGCACAGTGGTACAAGAGTGGTGCAGTGCGTGTAATAGCACTTTTCTCGCATTAAATTTGCACGCTATAAATTCTCAATCCCCATTAAGAATTTCGATAAGCTACTAATTTCTCTCTCCTCAAAGCCTCTACAGTCCAACAAATCGAAGCTAAATAAGACTCGTCTAAGTCACACCGAAAACAAAAAACAAAAAAAAAGGACACCTTTTTAGATAATCTCATACGAATTAATTTCACGTATCAAAATTATAATAATTTACCCCCAAGATACTTTTAATAGGTATATATACATACATTTCACATAATTTTTCCCACGTATATTTAAACCACCCTCATATACATATATTAAATATAGTGCAAACGCAGCACAGTGGTAAAATTTTCTCAGTCTCACCCTCAAATAAATTTAACTTAAAAACTTTTTTTTGGATTTGAAAAGTATTCTCTCTTGCTATTTAACGTGAATATTTAAACGTAACTCCCTCACATAGTTAAAAGCAAATACTCTCTCTTCAAAAAAAAAAAAGTTTTCTCTCTGAAGTTAAATTTTTTGTTAATTCTCAACTCTAAGCGTCATAAAACAAAGCTCAAAAATGAGTGACGATGAAACCAAAAAAGGTGGCTCCAAAACTCAAGGAGTTAAAAAATTTAAAATCTCGTCTGCCCCAAAAAAATTTACATCCGAAACGGACAATTTTTTGGAATATTGTGCTCGGTTTAGGTCGACGTCGCTCCAAGACAACACGGAGTCCTCACTCAAAGTAAAAAACTCAAACATAGACAAATTTTGGAATAGAGTCCAAACCGTCTTCGATAAGATTGTCGAAACCCCAGATCAGGACCTGCCCGAAGATTTTCCAACATCTGCTAATAGCATATACAGGTCCTGTCTCATAGCATACGAAGACACAAAAGCCCAGATCGAAGACCAGCTTCACTTGCTTAAACAAGCAAATGCCCCCGCTCCCCCTACCGTCACACCAGCTCCATCTGACAACTCCGGTATTTCGCTAAAAATCCCTCCCTGCGATACCGAAATATTTTATGGTGGTTATGAAAAATGCCCCTCATTTCGTGACATGTTCACAGCCGTTTATATTAACCATCCCAAACTCTCCCAAGCGCAAAAATTGTATCACCTCAGATACAAAACCCAAGGAAAGGCAGCTCAAATAGTCAACCAATTTCCCTTGACTGACGACAACTTTGCCTTAGCGTGGGAAGCCCTAAAGGCCCGATACGAGAACAGACGTGTTCTCGTAGATAATCAAATACGGGCCCTAATGAACTTAAAAACGATCACCACGGAAAACAGTGAAGACATTCAAAGGTTGCAATCGTCGGTAAATAATTGCCTCCAAATTCTCGCCACGCAACAAGTCTCTACAGATAACTGGGACCCCATACTTATTTATCTCGTGACCTCTAAACTCCCTGAAAATACAGTCACGTTATGGGAGCAGTCTCTGACTTCAAGAAGAGAACTTCCTAACTGGTCCCAAATGGACCAGTTCCTCACAACTCGATATGAAGTCGTAGAGCGAGTCGATCAATGGCGACCAAATAAATTTAAAGCCACCCCACAAGCTAGGCCACCATTCAAACCCCAGCAGTCGCATCCCTTTCAAAATAGATCGACCTCCCACACCCAATCTCATATGACAGAGCAGCGAACAATGTACAAGTGCGCTATGTGTAAAACCTCATCTCACCCCCTTATAAGTTGCTTCAAATTTAAGAAGCTGTCGACCTCTGATCGCAGAAGGTTTGTGAGAGAAAACAATATGTGTTTCAATTGCCTCTCTCAGTCACACATATTGAAAGACTCAAACTTGCAATCAATGTCAAGATCGGCACAACTCAGTTCTTCACGAAGACACATCTCAAGTGCCGAAAAGACAACCCTCACGATTGCAAAGGACAGCCTCACAAGCCACCACCACGAATTCCACAGTCTCACCCGGTAATACTCCCGATCAAGCCAATGCTCTGGATGAAAGCCCTTCATGCTCGCAGAAAAGCCAAGTGCAATCGTTTTATTCCGAAAACGATTGTGAAATAATTTTACCCACGGCTATCGTTCCCGTAGAGCATAAAGGAGAAATTTTTAAACTACGAGCTCTTGTGGATCAGGGATCTGAACGAACCTTTATCTCTACCAGAGCCCAAGATAGACTCAAGCTCCCATTCAAACCCTCTAGATTTGAAATATCAGGGATGGGCGGCAAGGTAGTTCAGACCTCAAATAAATTGTGCTCTCTGACTTTGGTATCACCCGATTTTGAAACCAGAATAAGTGCAGAGGCAATAGTATTACCCCGGCTAACAAAAGTGCTCCCCTCGCTTAAGCTCACTAGCTTCAAGCAAATGGGCACACCTCAACCTAGCAGACTCGAACTGTCACTCCCCCTCGCAAATAGATCTCGTCCTAGGCAGTGATGTAATACCGCAAATCATCCAAAATGGCGTTGAGAAACTTTCCCCCCATCTTCTAGCGCAGAAAACCATTTTTGGATGGATTCTGAGCGGTAGAGCCCCTGTGATGGTAAACGCTTTCTGCATGCAAGTGTCAGAAGTGTCGAACGAAGATCTTAACTTTCTATTGCGTAAATTCTGGGAATTGGAGGAAGTTCCCACCAAACCCCAAATAATCCCAGAAGAAGAGTTTTGCGAAAATTTCTATGCAGCCACAACCTCACGTGATGATAACTGTCGTTATATCGTAAGGCTGCCGTTTAAACCCAGCTTCCCAGAGTCAATCTCATTATCCCACTCTCGGTCTTCAGCTCTAAGCCAGTTTCTTGGAATGGAGAGAAGTCTGCAGAAGAAAGGGGACTTAAAGACTCAATATGATAGTGTTCTAGAAGAATACCTCACCCTCGATCATATGGAGGAAACCGGCTCCTATGAAAAATTTGACGGAGGAAAATGCCTCTCATTTTATCTTCCTCATCACGCAGTTGTCAAACCCGAGAAAAAGACATCAAAGGTGCGGGTCGTGTTTAACGCCTCAAAGAAGTCGGCATCTGGACATGCGCTCAACGACGTTCTGTATACCGGCCCTACCCTCCAGCCCGATCTGATGCTTCTGATTCTCAAGTGGCGTACCTACCAATTTGTTTTTAACGGAGACGTAGAAAAAATGTATCGTCAAATCATAATGCATGAAGACGACAGAGACTATCAGAGGATCGTCTTTCGCTCATCTCCGAGCGACCCCATAAAAGACTATCGTCTGAAAACAGTCACATTTGGTGTGAACTGTGCCCCCTACCTCGCCATACGTACCTTTCACCAACTGGCCAAAGATGTAGAGGAAACTTTCCCCAAAGCCGTCCCTGTTTTGACGAAAGAAACATATGTAGATGACATTCTCTCTGGCAGCCATGAAATTCTCTCTGCTGAAACATCTCTCTCCCAAGTCATCCAAGTGTTAGCGTCAGCAGGATTTCCATTACGGAAAATAACGGCCAATCACCCCAGTATAATAAAAAACATCAAAGAAGAGGACTTGCTAGATACCAATCTTTTGGAATTCGAGAAAGCAAGCAACACCAAAACTCTCGGCATACAGTGGAACGCTCTGACCGACACGTTTTCGTATACAGTGGACTCAATACCCCTCTCGTCCGCTAATAAAAAACGACAAATTCTCTCCTCGGTCGCAAAACTTTTTGACCCCGCAGGGTGGCTTACGCCGATTATGATTCAGGCCAAGATTTTACTCCAAGAGCTATGGATAGACGGAACTGGCTGGGACGAACCAGTGAAGCCCCTCCGCTTCATTAAATGGACGCAGTTCGTAAAAAATTTACCCAACATCTCAGATATAAAGATACCTCGATGGGTTGACTATATGCCGAACCAGTAGGTTGAACTGCATGGTTTCTGCGATGCGTCAGAAAAGGCATATTGCGCCACTATATATCTGCGAACAACCCACGGTGCCACCACGCCGTCCCACCTTCTGGTCGCTAAAGGCAAGGTTGCCCCTCTTCGCACTACCAGTCTTCCAAGACTAGAACTATGTGCAGCTCTACTCCTTGCCCGACTAATCGCCGTCGTACAATCCCATCTCGAGCTCTCTCTTAAAAATCTTTACATGTGGTCTGACTCGGAAATTGTGTTAGCATGGCTCGAAAAGCCTCCCCACGCTTGGAAAACTTTCGTATCCAATCGAACAGCTGAAATTATGGATCTCGTCGGAAGCGCCTCCTGGAAGCATGTAGGCAGTCGCGACAATCCAGCAGACATTGGCACTAGAGGATGCAAACCCATGGACTTGGCAAATTCCTCGCTGTGGTGGAATGGCCCTGCGTGGCTGACCCAGCCCCCCGAAGCTTGGCCAAACCCATCTACCCGTACCATCAACCCGCCTGAAATGCGCCGAGTCGAAGCACTATACTCAGCTGGAGATGACCCCGATGTATTGGATCGATTTTCCTCTTTTCCTCGCGCCCTCAGGGTCATGGAATATGCCTTCAGGTTCATTAAAAATCTCAAGGACCGAATTCGAGGCATTAAACCCGCTTACACTCCCTCTCTGTCTCATGAAGATCTCCGCAAAGCGAAAAATAAACTTGTGACGTTAACGCAAACCCGATATTTTCCTCGCGAAAGAGCATGCTTAGGAAATGCAAAACCCATTGATAAAAGAAGCTCTCTACTAACCCTCAACCCATACCTCGATGAAAACGGGCTCCTCAGGGTTCATGGTAGACTAGTTCATTCGACGTTGACTTACAACGAAAAACATCCCGTTATTATCCCAGAAAAATCAAGATTCGCTGTCCTCTATATACAGTACCTCCATGAACTTCTCCATGCCGAAATACGTCTCATGCTGCAATGCCTCAGACAGGATCTCTATATTCCACGACTTAAACCCCTCATAAAGAGATGCATACATCAGTGCAAAACTTGTACCCTCCACAAGCAGCAAATGCGATCGCAAATCATGGCGGCTTTGCCCCCGGAACGATGCACATATGCTCCGCCTTTCACCACTACCGGTGTCGACTTTGCGGGGCCTTTTCAAATAAAAGCCTCCTTGCTAAGGTCTCACACCTTACTGAAAGGCTACGTGGCCGTTTTTGTCTGTTTCGTGACAAAAGCTGTCCACCTTGAGCTGTGCTCGGACCTAACAACAAATGCCTTTCTCGCAGCATTCGCTCGCTTCGTCGGACGTCGTGGATATCCTGCCACAATGATGAGTGACAACGGCAAAACGTTTATTGGAGCTAAAAGAGCGACGGAAAAAGAGTTCGTTGACTTCATGAAAACTGCCTCTCAAGAAGTAATCGCAAAATACTCTCCCCAGGGCATTAATTGGAAATTTATTCCACCCGGAGCTCCCCACATGGGCGGCTTGTGGGAGTCTGCAGTGAAGAGTTTCAAACTGCACTTCAAGAGGACTGCAGGAGCCCACAAGTTCATATTTGAAGAATTTACCACCCTCTTGGTAAGAATTGAAGCCGTATTAAACTCTCGTCCTATCTCACCTTTATCCCAAGATCCCACAGAGTTTACCGCGCTGACCCCCGGCCACTTTCTCCGAGGTAGCCCCCTCCTCGCTATCCCTGAAGTGGATCACGCGGATTTATCTCTTATAAACCGATGGGACAGGGTAAAAGGTTTACATCATCAGTTCAGCAAAAGGTGGAAGGAAGACTACCTAAAGGATCTCCAAAAAAGGCAGAAGTGGAAAAATCCACAACCCGAACCCAAGGTCGGTGAGTGTGTCTGCATTCACGACGACTCACTTCCCCCGACTGAATGGCGCCTTGGACGTATTGAAAAAATACATCCAGGTCCTGACGGCCATATACGTGTTGTTGACGTTCGTACTCAAACCGGCACCCTCACACGACCACTTGTCAAGCTCTGTTTCCTCCCTCAGACTGAAAGCCCACCCTCTCGGGCAACCCCGGAGAATTCGTAGCCACTCTCAAACCACCTCTGTCCACTCTTACCACATCACCGTCACTAATATGTCGTATTTTGCAACATAATGCCAGCTGAAATCCCCTGTATCAGTATTTCTCTCCACTAAAATACTTTTACAACTGTAATTACAGATCGCTATGGATCGTGCAAATCAGTCGTCGTCACGAAGACCAGTGCGGTCGGAGATCGTTGCTCCCAACCGCGCCAATGAATCACGCAGCTCGACACTAATAACGGATTACCGACGGTGCCGCATATGCACCCGTCAGCACGCTCTTCGGAACTGCGTCATATTCAAAAAAATGAAACCACCCCAGAGATGGATGCTTGCACGAGCCCATAAGTTTTGCCTGAATTGCTTGGCATTATCTCACATCACCAGCGAGTGCAGCTCGTACGACAGATGCCGGATCTGTGGAGCGCGACCTCACTCCCTACTCCATCGGCGGGACGCTACCCCAAGCGCCCAGCGCGCCATCCAGGCACCCCGGCCTGGCAGATCCGCCGTACCGGCACCCCCTGCCGCCACCGGGAAACAACATTCCCTCAGCAGCACCCAGCATCGCACGACGCACCATTCGATGCACCGCACAAGGGCTGCAAACCGCCAACGCTAGAGGAAGAGTGTCCCAAATCCTCGTGCGAGATGCATTGCGGACCCTTAAGGAGCTACAGGAGGCTCTAGCCGCTGAACGCGCCTAGGGCGGGGACGATGTTTGAGCGACTGTCGTAGTCGCCAACAGCCAACCCTTCTATTTAATAGAAATTAGGCTTAAGGAAACCTAAACATGAATTTACCTGAATTTTATATTGAATTTATTTATATATGTACCTTTTACGTATAAGTACGCATTCTGAATTATTTGCACGTACAAATACGTAATATCATATATTACGTACATATTTATTAAATTTAAGAATTTGAAATGTTTGTATTTTACGCTAACGCGCGAGCGTATTTCACCTCTCTGGCAACCCCAACAATGGGTTGACAGATGTGACTATGTACGTACATACATACATTTATATTATTGTTTTGACATTTTTTATATTTTACTTCATTCGAAATTTATCCATCTCGGTGTGACACCAAAGTTTAAAAAAAGGTGAAACAAATTGTATAAATCCCTCCGATTAAAGAAGATAGTTTTTATTTAACATTATAAAGTGCCTTTTCACTCGGTTTAAAAGTTTTATAGTTCACTTTTAGTAGTTAGAACGAGTTCGACGTGCGTAGCCCTACATACTGTTCGGATCAGATTTTTCTGCAAGTGATTTGTGCACATAATAACCACAGTCGAGCTACGTGCGTTCAAGTTATTGATAAACCTGGACAGAATCTATCGCCGTCGCCACCGCCGCTATACCACCAACACATCATACCACCATCATCATAACCTCACCACAGCTATATCCCACAAGCATCAAAAGGAAGGTAACTTTGTATTGCCAGCCCCCGAAACAAAGATCTTTGAGTGAGTCTGTGTTTGATCCAAGATTTTTAAATAGCTTAACATTCGGATCACTTGGCGTAGATATCGGCTTACAGTTATCCATATGAAAACGCTCGAGTATTTCATTGATATAATTCGACTGATCTAATTCTATAAAATCTTTTGTTTGATTTATTCGAATACCTAAACAATGCGTAGCTGATGCCATGTCTTTCATCTTAAAACATGTACTAAGTGCTGATTTCAATTTGACTAGCACCGTCCGATCACTCCAAAATATGAATATATCGTTCACATATATTGCTAACATGAGATTTAGTTCTGTATTAAAAAATACACATGGGTCAAGTTTCGACTGAATCAATCCGAAGGACTTTAAAGCTGTAATTAGCTTATGATTCTACTGCCTACCAGCCTGTTTCAAACCATACATGGCTCTATTCAACTTGCCCACTTTACTAGTAGCATCGCTAAAACCTTCTGGTTGCTCGATATATATTTCTTCTGCTAAATCTCCTTGAAGAAATGCGGATACAGCGTCCATTTGATCGATTTTCATTCCTCTTTTTGCAGCTAACGCAATTAAAAAACAGATTGTCGTGTAACGAACGACGGCGGAAAATGTTTTTGGTATTCTATACCAAACTTTTGAGCGCAACCTTTCGCAACAAATCGAGCTTTGTAACGCAATATATCTCCGTTGCCATCGCGCTTAGTTTTGAATACCCATTTGCCTTTTATGGCTTTTCGACCTTTAGGTAGCTCAGCTAAAGTCCACGTATTGTTCTCGTTGTGCGAATTAATTTCTTCCTCCATGGCTTTCTGCCATCTTTTATTATCTTTGCTATTCAAGGCTTCAGTTAGCGTAGCCGGGTCTGAAAATGTTTCGCTACGTGATATATATGAAACATACCCATCTAAAACTCTGGGTTTTGGCTTACGCAAAGACCATAATCGCTATCATATTGGCTAGTTTCATTATCTATACCGACTTCTGATAAACTGCTTACTATATTATCAATTGGATGCGCGTCAACAAAAGTTTCTAATGCGTCATCCCTCCCTGAGACTGAACTATCTTTCGCATTTTGCATGCTTTCAATTTGTTGGTTCGGATAACCTTCATCCGAGAAGTCCATGTCCCTCACTCTATCCGAATCAACAATCGTTGTACTAATATCCACTTTCATGTTCGTTTTTGGAGGGCTCTCATGAAAAATTACATCACGACTTACTGTGAGTTTTTTAGTGTTGGGTTCAATGCAGCGATAACCTTTCTTGTCACCATCAAATCCGACAAATATCATCTTTATTGACTTCGCATTCCATTTTGTTCAAAGTTGTTTTGGAATATGAACCATCACTGTGGATCCAAAGATTCTCAAATGAGAAATGTCTACTTTTGTTCCAGACCATACTTCTTCTGGTGTTTTGTTAACTAATGCTGAAGAAAGTGACCTGTTCACAATATACGCTGCCATCGCACATGCTTCAGCCCAATAAGAATCGTCTAAATTTGCATCAAAAACCATGCACCTAGTTCGTTATACTAAAGTGCGATTCAAACGCTCTGCAATGCCGTTTTGTTGTGGGCTATACGAATTTGTCATTTGATGTTGGATACCTGACGATTTATAAAAATTTGCAAAAATTGTTTACTACAATACTCAGGCCCTCCATCTGTGCGGATTTTACGATGTGTCTGGTTCTCAACATACGCTTTAAAATCTATGAACGCTTCTATAGCCTCAGATTTTTGATTTAAGAAGTATAAAAATACTTTGTGGCTATAGTCATCTATAAACGTATTGAAATATCTAGCTCCATCAATGGAATGCGTTTCCATTGGCCCTACCAGGTCAGAATGTATGGTCTCTAAAAGTTCTTTTGATTTCGACTTATATTGCTGAAAGGGTTTTCTTGAATGTTTGCCCTGGGCACATACTGTGCAATTAGTGTCGATTGTTTTGTCATCAAATATTAATCCATCAACAATATGCTTCATTTGCTTCAAACTTTGAAAATTTATATGACCTATCTGCGATGCCAAGCTATTGCATTAGTTTCAAAACTTCTGCACATTAACGACGAACCAGATGTAAATTTGTATACACCATCGTTTGCTTTGCAACTAGCGTATAGAATTCCTTTATTATAGTATACAGTGCACCCACGCTTATCAAATAAAACTTTGTTACCTGCTTCTATCATTTTGTGGACTGACAGTAAGTTGGCTGACAAGTCTGATATATGCAAAACATTATTTACGTCAATTTCTTTTGTATTTATTGTAAGAATTGTCTTCGCAGCACATTTTACACCTATTTTTGCGTCATTTGCCGCGACGATGTCTTTAATCGACGACGGTTTAACTTCACTCAAAAGATTTGCATTGGGTGTCATGTGACTTGATGCCCCACTGACAACGAACCATTCATGACTTGAACCTGTGGCTGTTCAGCAAGAGAAGCTCTTTTTGTTGAAAGCGTAGATTTTTCCCTTGTCTTTGCAGTGCAATCACTCGCCTTGTGATTTTTACCACCGCACGCATAACATTTTATACCGCGATTTACATTCTTCTTGAAATGTTTTATTTTACTTTTTGATAAAAAGTGACTGTCTGTCAGCGGCGAAGGCTTTACTTCTAAATCAAATAATTTCGTTTTAACTTCTTCGGATGACGGATACGATTGTCTTCCTTCGAAACCCATTAATAGTGGCATGAACTGCTCTGGCAAGCCCAGACAGTAATTTCCAGCCAACCAGCGATCGTCAACTTCCCATCCTGCGCTATTTAATTTGTGGTAAACAGAAGTAATGGATTCTATGTACGATTCCATAGATTGACAGTTTTCGAATTTGATCGATACAAATTTGATTAACAGACTGACTTTTCGTAGAAACCCTGTATCTTCATATAATTTTTTAAGTTTCTCCCATATCTCTAGTGCAATTTTACATGATCTAATATGCGCATATATAGATTTCTCCACATACAGCACTAGTGTAGCTTTTGCCTCCCCAAGTTTAGAGACATTTTTTTCAATAGCAACCGTGGTTTCAGTGTTTATTTATGGTAATGCAATTGGTGAGCCCCTTCGACTCCAATAAGTTTTCCATTGCAAATGACCAATCGTGGTAATTATCGCCGCCAGACAACTTTTCAAATACAAATTCCCTATGTAGTTTCGCCATCGTGTCTAACCAAGGTTTCTTTTCTTGCAACAAATGCCGTACACAATAATTTATGCTTTTACCTTTAAATATAGCAACTAATGCTTTCAAATGAATTCCGATTCAATATCCCGGTGATGCTTAATACAAAATTAATGCAAATAAAGGCCCATAACCTGTTGGGAGATATTGAATAAAACACGTGTGTATTTTTCGGCGATTTGTTGTATTAAGGGCAGAGTACAAATTTTATTTCAATGACATTACAAGATAGAGATGAGCATGTGACAGTGTTGTGCAAACCTATCTCTAGCAGATATAGACTTCAACAGTTTTCAATAAAACCGTTTAACTTAAAAAATTTTTTTTCTTATTTTATTATTAATGAATAAATACAGAAAAGAACAAAGGGTCTACTTAATTAGTTTTATCTGTTTCCAAAATGTTTTTAAGCATAAAGTACTACGTGATAAATTTTGTTGACGCAATTTATACCTAATTGGGTCTTATGAAAAAAATAAACAAAAACTTTTTCTTATATATTTCAGGAATAGAACAACAAAATATTTGTTTTTTTTAATTAGTTGAACAAACAGATTTTTAAGGTACTTATGCATATTTCTGCGAAATGAAATTAGCTCAGCTTTAACAAAACACTTGCTTAAGTTTTTCAAAAGAAAATTTCCTAGTAATGAGTTGTTTATATATGTACTAGCCTATACCCGCGGCCCCGTCCGCAAGGAGAAAATAAAATATATGGGCTATTCGCGTTAGCCTGCTTATCAAAATATCTGTTTAAATATTATTTTTGTCAACGTATTTTATTTTTGTGATAGAATAAACAAAAATAACTAAATGAGCTGATAATTTGAAAAGCACGCTTACGTGAATAGTACAATAAAGTATTTTCGAATTAAAAAAATACATTTTGTTTTTAAGTTAAATTAATTGATATGACAGGGGTGAAGGTATTACTTACTATTCATAGAACAATGGAGCGAAACTACAATTAGGTAAATCCAAAGAGAATTTTTTAGATATTTATTAGAATAGTGTTGCTTTTGCGGGTATTTAGTTGGTTAAAATATTAAAAAAAGTGTAATTATAGTTATAACAGTTCGTTACAGGATTATATTAAAAAGAATTAAAAATGGAAAGAAAAAGCTGTGTTATATATTAAAGATAAAACGTACCCGGAAGGGTTCCAAAATGATACCAAAATAGTTTCATATTTCATTCTTATTTATTTAAGTCTATGATTACAAAAATCTTATAGACTAGATTCCATATGGATATATGTGTACATATGTATATGGATAGTACTAAACTATTTAGCTTAAAACAGGAAATAACATATTTTTAAAGCAAGTTCGAGATATAGAAAAGTCAATGCAATGATTGGAATTAATAGAGTTGATTACACTTAGAGCGCGTGTGATTCGAGCATTCATCGCATAATTAAATCTTAACTTTTCAATAGTAAACACATTATGTTGGCGTAAGTTACGTGGTGGCACATGAAAGTTCAATAATGCAAGAAGTATTGGACAATCGATAATGCCGTTAACGATATCATAAATGAATATAATAGAAGAAATTACCCTTCTACTCTCTAATGTATGCAGATTAATTAACTTACACCTGGATGTATATGACGGGATCGGCAGGTCAAAATTTATGTCAGATAAGCAATATTTCATAAATACTTTTTGAACACGTTCAATCCTTTTACTGTGAACCTCATAATATGGACACCAGGTTATAGAACCATATACCTTGATCTTACAAACGCATTATACAATAACTTTTTAGTATATGGGTCTCTAAACTCTGAGCCATTTCTTTTTATAAATGCCAATAAAGAATACGCTTTAGGGATTATAAAATTTAAGTGTTCAATGAACATAAATGGTGAATCACGTACGATACCTAAGTCTCGAATTTTATTGACCCTTACCAAAGGTATACCAGAAACGAATAAGTTGAAATCAAATTCTTATTTAATTTAGAATACGTAACACTGTAACATTTACTGACATTGAGAGCAAGCCTATTCCTGTTGCAACAATCATTAAAAGCAACTAATTCTGTTTGAAGTGCAAGAATATCAGACTCATTTTTTATTTTGAAAAAGATTTTCAAGTCATCAGCGTAAATAAGATGACCGCACTTTTTAAAGCAAGCACTGACATCATTAAAAAATATTATAAAGAAGAGCGGACCAAGGATGCTTCCTTGAAGCACACCCGAAGTAGCCACATATGGCGCTGACTTTACATTATCGATAACAACAAAATTGATTCTATTGGATAAATATGAACTTATCCATTGTAAGAAGGTGGAATAAAACCCCCAATGCTGTAGCTTAGCCAATAATACTCGATGATATACTCTATCAAAAGCTTTGGATAAGTCAGTATATATCCAGTCGACTTGGCAACCATCTGTGAACGCTGAAATGCAGTAATTGGAAAATACTGAGAGATTAGAAATTGTTGAACGTCCTGGAACAAATCCATGCTGATTTGGGGAGATATGCCGCTGAACTAACGACATTAATTTTTCCATAACCACTTTCTCAAACAGTTTCGATATAACGGGCAATTTAGAAATTGGTCGATAATTTGAAACATCACTATTATTACCATTCTTGTGAACTGGTTCAATATAAGTAATTTTCCAACCATCCAAAAAAATGCCTGACTTGTGAAAAATTAAAAATGTACAACAAGGGTTCCGCAACCGAAACCATACACTTCTTTAGAAAAAAAGATTAAAATTGTTGATAGTCGCACTGCTTTGAGCTCTTGATAGTCTTAATACTTATAATAATATCATCTATGTGAAGAACTAATGTTGGGAAGTTAAGACAAGACGATATGTTATTTAGCATACCACTATTGTCATACGGACCGTCACTAAAGTCGAAATTCGCTTTGAAAA
Organism: Eurosta solidaginis; assembly: GCF_040869045.1. Classification (NCBI taxonomy): domain Eukaryota; kingdom Metazoa; phylum Arthropoda; class Insecta; order Diptera; family Tephritidae; genus Eurosta; species Eurosta solidaginis. Next base: position 260,626,679 of record NC_090323.1, on the reverse strand, counting down.
ACTCTGCGAACAAATTTGCCGAGTCATAAGATGATGTTGAATTTATACCTTGGTAGGACGCAGACCGCGGAATAGGTGAAGATGATCGCTTAGAACGAATAAAATTCCAAAGTGACTTTGGATTGGATTTGATGTTATTCTCGAAGTTATTAATATACTGATTATATAAGAATTTATCAAGGCAATTGAACTCCTTAACGTACTTTAAGTATTCTTGCTTGTGTTCGACTCCTTAAAAAGCTTATAATATTTATTACGTTGGTTTTTAAGTTTCTTTAGGTTCTTTGTATACCACGGTAACTTATAAACCCTTTCTGGAAGACGAGGAACATTATTTTCTACTATTTCCGAGATATTACTTTTAAATAAATTAAAATAGTCCATCCACAAGACTGAGGTGATGAAAAAGAAGTTTCTAGTCAACATTGGAAATTAAATTATTTATCAATCCAAAATCACACCGACTATAATTGAAACCAATCTCATTATTAAGTGCAACATTTGCATACTCATAAAACTCAAGTATTCGACAACGGAAAGCAAGAGCAAAGTAAATTCCAATTTAGATCATTGCTAACAAAAATTAGATCTATTATTTTATCGAGTGAGTTTACAAAGTTATTAATTTGAACTAATTGTAAACTGTAAAAACTATCAGCTAAATACATTTCATTAGCATAATTTACATTGGTTGGTATAAGAACATTTTCACCTGGAAGATAACTCTAAATGATTCTATTTAAATTAAAATCACCTAATACACATAACTGCGAATTCAAATCGTGCCTCGAAACATACATAATATTATTAACATGATCTTCATAAAGCTTCTCCGGACTATTTGGCGGGATATAAGATACACTAACGTGAAGAATACCGGTTTTGCCTTTTGTTGAAATTATTAGTTGGTCTATAGCAGTATCAGCTATATTAAGAGGAACCTGAGACGAATTTATTTCTTTCTTAACAGCTATTAAGACTCTTCCTCGAGAGAGACACCAGTGCTCAAACTATTTCGATCTTTGCGAAAAACATTGTACAGATTCTTATCAAAAAACTCATTATCATGAAAATCTTCGGTTAACCACGTTTCCACGAGAACAATTATATCAAAGCCACTCTTACAAGTAGCGGCATAAACAGTTGAAGCTTTAGTCCTCATTCCCGACATATTTTTAAAATAAATAGTCAAATATTTCTTTGTAGAGCGAGCACTACTATTCAAACATGGAATAGTTGACTCATTATTAGTACCTGAGTTAACACTCACACATTCTTCTGCAGGGACGCAGCCTTTTGAAAAAAAACTAAACGGCCTCAATTTGATATCAGACGGCCAAATTGATGCATCAACCATCTTATTATAATTGAATGAGGTTATACTAAACTTAAAATTCACATGAGTTAAAGAATTCGCATCCGCATCCTTTTTAAAAAGCTTTTGGCAATGCATTACAGATTTCAATATATTGGCAGCTTTTGAAACATAATCCAAAATTGCTTCTTCATCTACCGACGGCTTAAAAGATGACAAGTGAAGCCATTTAAAGCGAACATTTACATTCAAATTGGAATTAGCATTACTACCAACAACAATTGCACGCGCCTTTTGATTTTTGTTCACGTCACCTTTGTTATTAATTAAGACTCTTCTTGATTTGTATTTGCATTTTGCGCTTGCTTCGCATTCGGTTCAACGACATTAGCTTTTGAGCGCGTTATAATAATATTTATTGCATTCTCCGAACTATTTCGCGATTTAATGTTTGCTTCTTTTTTTCACAACTGTCACCATTTATGGACTTTAAAAAGCTACCAAGAGCAGTTAGGCTTTTTTGAGTCTCAGCAATCTTGGACTGCAATTTAGAATGCAGACCAACAACACAATTGTCGTATCTATAAACAATATTCTTATTGTCTTTTAAAACATTTACAATGACGCTATCAAAGTTCGTACATTTAATATGAACTTTTAGACAACAAAGTCCACACGAAATAGAGCACTTAATACAATTTTTCATGATAGCGTAAGCCACTACTAGTTCTGAAATGATCCCAACGGGATCCCGGAAAATCCTAAAAGTCGTCCAGAAATGATCCCTCAGGCGTTCTCAAATGATCCCAAAATGACCCTGACGGGATCCCCAAATCCATCCAGAAATGATGCCGGAAGGGTCCTGAAATGATCCCGAAAAAGTCCCCAAATTATCCTGACGGGGTCGCGAAAAACATGTAGTAATTATTCCGTAAGGGTCCCGAAAAGATCCCCGAAATGACCGTGACAGAATCCAGGACGGATCCCGAAAACCATCCAGAAATGATGCCGGAAGGGTCACCAAATGATCCCGAAAAGTCCCGAAATTACCCGAACGAGATCCTGCAAAACATCCAGAAATGATCCCGGCAGGATCCCCAAATTGCCCCGAAATGAACCTGACGGGATCCCGAAAGTCATCCAGAAATAATACCGGAAGGATCCCCAAATGATCCCGGAATAGTCCCGAAAAACTCCCGAAATAACTTCGACGGGATCCCGGACGTATCCGAAAATCATTCAGAAATTATCCCGGAAGGGTCCAAAAATGATCCCGGAATAGTCCCGAAAAACTCCCGAAATAACTTCGACGGGATCACGGACGTATCCCGAAAATCATTCAGAAATTATCCCGGAAGGATCCCAAAATGATCCCGAAAAGGTCCCGAAATAATACCGACATGATGCCGGAAGGATCCCGCAAACCATCGAGAATGATCCCTCAAAAGTCCCGAAATGACCCTGACATAGTCCAGAAAAAGTCCCGAAATTGCCCCGACGGGATGCCGAATGGATCCCGAAAGCTACATAGAAATGATCCCGGAAGGATCCCAAAATGATACCGAAATAGTCCCGAAAAAATAATTTCCCGAAATTACCCCGACGGGATGACTCCGGTACAAAAGTATTTTTACCTAAACTGATCTTGCACCGGTATACCTAAGGAAATGCGGAATGAATACCCAGCAACAGATGCTAGCTATGAACCTGCCTGGGTAGACCTGGTTGGTAGGTTTCACAATAAAAGGAAATTAGTGGATCAAATTCTTAAAAGGCTTATGAATAGCCAAACCACTGACGGGGGCTTGCAAAGCGTAAAATTATTGCTCGATCTCACTCGAAATAGCCTCGCACTTTTGAAAATTTTAGACATATGCACCCTTAATTGGGATCCGATTCTAGTATTTTTACTCACCCAAGAGCTTGACAAGCAAACCAGAAAGAATGGGAAAAATCTCTAGGCGGTTCCAGTGCCATTCCTTCAGTACACACTTTGCTCAAGTTTCTCGAAACCACCTACCGTTCCCTTAAATGTATCGAAGATAAGGACACCTCAAAAGAGGTTGTACACCGCTGCTATATCGACAAACAAAAACAGCTACAAGCTTTTCGCAAACCTGTACATGATAACGGCGCCACTACTGCCGCCAATTCCACACCTTCAAATTATGTCTGTCCCTGTTGTTTGTAAGTTTTCTGCACTGCCTGCTGCTGAAAAACAAAACTTTGTTCTACAACATAAACTATGTCTAAATTGTTTAGCTAATGGTCATACCTACGGTGAGTGCAAAATTAATTCACGCTGCAGGCGTGCAAACAACCTCACCCTACTTCTACACAATGCATACGCTATTCACAACAACATAATAATAATAATGAAGAAAAACTCTGTAAATTTTGCAATTAATACTCAAAATACTTGTGCTGAAATACCCTCTGCAACAAACAACGGACAAATCCTGGTCGCTACTGTACGGGTGATTGTGGAATTACCTGAGCGACGATATCAACTGAAAGCTCTAGTTGATCAAGGCGCTTAAGCCTCCTTCATTACTGAGGATGCTGCTCAATTTGCCAAAACGAAACACCGCGTTGTGGTAGCGGGAACTGGTGGGGCTAAAGATTTTGTACTGAGAAAGTCAATAACCTTAAGCTTGCGCTCAAATTATGAGATAGATTTTTAAATGGAGTGTATTACGTTCATTTTACCAAAATTAACTTTTTACAAACCATCACCTCATACATTGCCAGGTATGCCAAATTTATCTGACATCTTTCTTTCCGAACCCACCTTTGCATTGCCTGTCAAGACCGACTTAGTTTTAGGCGGAGATGTCTATGGCGATATATTACTCTTTGGTATGAAAAAATATGAACGTAGCATTTTCCTGCAAGAAACACACTTTGGGTGGATGATTTCCGGCCCAACTGCTGGCTCTTCTTCACAACACCATTTGCAAGCAAATTTATGTACACTCGATGATCAGCTGCGTTTATTCAGGGAGCAGGAGGAGTTGCGACAATTCTTCGCAGATGAAATAGCTTGCGAAAATCACTTTCTGCAATCTCACAAAAGAGATGAAGCCGGAAGATACACTGTTTGTTTACCTTTTAAAAGCCTAAACGCATATGGAAAGTTGCCAACATTTAGTGGTACTGGCTACAACGCTGGTAAGCGACTAAGACAGTTAGAAGTGCGGTTCGAAAGCAACCTGAATTCGCACAGCTTTATAAAGATTTTATGGCAGAATATGAAGATTTATGTAACATGCAAGAAGTTGGCTGCTATCCTGAAAATTTGTCAGATAATTCATACTTTTTTTGCCATCATGGAGTTATTAGCCAACATAGCACCACCACCAAACTACGCGTTGTATTCGATGGGGGGAATCGTTGTTCTCCACAAACCTCTATCAACGAGGAATTGGCCACAGGTTCGGCATTATAAAATGATTTGCCAAGTATTATTTCTCTATGGAGATCGCACAAAATAGCTTTTACAGCTGATTTAGAGAAAATGTTTAGGAAAATCATTGTGTGTAAAGAGCATCAAAATTATCAATGCATTCTCTGGAGAAACAATTCTACAGAGAATTAAAATATATAGACTTTGCCCTGTTACTTAAGGAACGACATCGGCTCCGTATTTGGCGATCCGTACTTTGCGTCAATTGGGCATCGACGAGCAAACAAAATATCCGCTCGCTAGTAAAGTGTACCTAAACGACACTTACGTTGATGATATCATCTCAGGCGCAGACACAGAGATGAAAGCTATGAAGCTACAAAAACAACTCATCAAGCTCTCAAATAGTGGTGGGTTTAATCTCAGAAACTGGCACTCAAATTCTGATGTGCTGCTACAAACAAATCCCTCTGAGAATAAAGAGAATCCAGATCCAATTAAACTCAAGTCAGAGAATTTTGTAAAGGCATTGGGTCTATTTTGGAGCCCTAAAGAAGATGAATTCTCCTTTAAAATCAACTTTAGTTTTTCCTCTTCTATAACAAAAAGCAGTATTGTCCGATGCATCTAAATTGTTCGATCCCCTTGGTTGGTTGGCGCCTACAACTATTATCACCAAGATAAATGTTTCAGAATTTGTCGATATTGGGATTAGACTGGAATGACCCACTTCTAACTAAATTAAACGCTGAATGGTTACGGTACAGAGATTCCCTTCATGAACTCGGAAGTATAAAGATTTCACGATGGTTTGGATGCGAAAAGTTTGACCAAATTTAGTTGCATGGTTTCAGCGACGCTTCACAGGCTGCATATGGTGCGGTTCTATATGCCGTCGTTTACAACAACTCATCTATTGCAACATCAGTTGGAGTTATGTATGTGCGGCAGCTCTACTGGTGAAACTAAGGGCAAGAGTGAAAACCTACTTCCACAAAGATTCCCTTGTTTTATGCTGGACTGACAGCAGTGATGTCTTGAGCTAGATACGATGCCATTCCGCACGCTGGGTCGTATTCGTCGCCAATCGATTAGCGAAAATACAGCGCCAATGTAACGTAAGTCAATGGAGGCACGTGATAAACCAGCAGATTGCTTAACACACGGATTGACTCCAAGAAAACTTAAGTCTCATTTATTGTGGTGGTTCGGCATTTATTACTGAGTCCATATCTAACTGACCGACTCAGAACATAGCACTCAAAACGTGTTTGGAAGAACGAAAGTCATATGTCGCTACTCACTTAACTACATTGGCAGAAAATGTTAACAAACACCCAGATTTTCTATATCAATTATCTTCGCTCACTCGGCTTATGTGAGTCGTCGCTTAAAGCGGAGTCATTGGTGACGTTTGTCGTATCGCTGTAGTCGTATCCCTAACGTAACCCTATACGATACATTGCTATCGATTAATGGTGCCTTAACCTAAAAATCGTGAAAGTTTCATAAAAATGAAGAAAACGCAAAAAATTACAAACTTATTCCACAAAAAATAAGTCTCCTAGTCATAACGTTTCCAAAACAATGAATAAAATCTACAAAAAGTTATTAAATTCACCAACTCAAATATTTTTAGGTTATGGATATGACGAAAAACCAAAAACCAATTGGTTGGCTACGATAAGGTTACGACCTTAGCGTTACGATATGGCGCCAATAATAGATTACATTGATTCCCATAAGGTTGGTCGAATCAACTGTTATAAGGTTACCGATAACGCACCAATGTCTGCAGCTTTATATTCTACGCTTTGAAGTGAAACATCTACTTTTATTGTCAAAAGAATCACCTTTATATTTTCTTATATTCACAGGCGCTCATCACCAAACACTACACGGTGGCGTTCAGCAGATGCTATCGTTTGTATTACAACATTATTGGATTTCTTCAGCGCGCAAATTGGCGAAAAAGGTGCTTCGTAAATGTGTAATGTGTTTCAAATACAAAGCGAAAGCGCAGCAACAGCAAATGGGTAATTTCCCTGCAAAAATTGCGAGTACTCCATGCATGCATGTATAGAGTACTCGCTATGTACCAACTGAGTACTCCAAAATTAACCACAATTCATACAAAAAATATGGTCCAATTAATATTGCGATGTCCTAGGACTGGACCATATACTCCAGCTCCGCATTACATCAGATTAATCCATGGAGTACCCACAGTCCAATAAACATCGTATAGTGATTACAATCGTTAAAAACGAGCAATGATCGGCTTCCATTGTGTTCCTGTAGAAACACGAGTTGGTCCATTGCTGCATTACAGTGGAGTATAATGGTAAGTACTCCAGTGGACCACATGATCCAACGATTTTTGCAGGGTTATTCATCTTCGAACTTCTAAACCGTTTCAGACTACGCTGGCCCAATAACTATAAAGCTGTCAACACTGCGTAAGGCACTAACAACGAAAGGCTATATATGTTTTTTCATCTGTATGTGTACGAAAGCCATACACCTTGAATTAGTTTCTAGTTTAAATACGGACGTCTTTGTAGCTGCATTCCGGCGACTTATATCAAGGAGAGGTCGATGCTGCGATGTGTACTCTGATTGCGGTACTACCTTCGTAGGAGCAAACAAAGAACTAAACATTAATTTTGAGCATCAAAGGGCATAGGTACCTGAACATTTCGATGCTGCTTTGGCAAATGAAGGTACGACCTGGTATTTCATTGCGCCAGCTTCGCTGAATTTTGGAGGCTTATGGGAAGCGGCCGTCAAGTCGACTAAACATCACCTTAAGACGAATAATGCGAGATAGAATACTTACATTCGAAGAGCTTAGTACTCTTCTTGCACAAATTGAGAGTTGCTTGAACTCACGACTGCTGATCAACGAGCGCTCACGCCCGCACAATTTCTGGTTGGGGAACCCACAATCTGAATTTCGGAGGCAGGTTTACTCAACTCCAATATTGAGAGACTTACGCGCTGGAAACTTGTTGAGCGCCTAAAACAACATTTCTGGCATGGGTGGCCTAATGAATATTTTCATACCCCACAAACTCGATTTAAGTGGACGGAACCTCATCGAAATCTCCGAGTCAACGATATCGTTTTGTTATTCCATGAACGAAGCGCTCCAGGCCATTGGCCTTTGGCAAGAGTGCACGAGGTGCATCCGGGTGCAGATAGTCTTGCAAGGGTCGTGACGCTGTACTGCAATGGAAAACTGCTGAAGAAGCCAATATCCAAAGCCTGTTTACTACCTATCAAAGATAACGATAAAACTACTAGCAATTTTCTAACATAAACAGCTTGCTTTCGGTTGAACTATTAAACTAAAAAATTTTCGTTTTTGTGTGGGAGAATGTACAACAATTTAAATTATTTTTAACATTCTTACTTTCTGATACAACTCTGTTCATTATACTAACAATTTTTTTATTATTCTGCAACCCTGTAAAATATATGAAATTTTTATACATGTAATAAAATTAACTCTTTTGGATTCTGAATACTGGAACAAATGCACGCGTTTTTATTTAACCTGAAAACGAGGTAAAGAAGATTTTAATAACTATTAATGTTTTACCAACAACTATACAGAAATCATCCCGGAAGAGTCCCAAAATGATCACGCAATAGTTCCGAAAAAGTCCCGAAATGACGCCAACGGAATCCCGGGCGGATCCCGAAAACTATCCAGAAATTGTCCCGGAAGGGTCTCCATATGAACCTGACGTGATTACAAATAAGGTGAAGCTAATTATAAAAGCAGGCGCGTTGAAGCGGGTGAGGAGCCTGAGGGTGCCACTGCTCACTTTGTAAGCCCTCGAATTATTTGACCTATTGAGTTTGTAATATTGGTGAAGGTCAGTAGACTTAAAGTTATAATGTGTGAAAATTATTAAAAAGTAATTGTTCGAAGGGTTGTGGGACCCCTGCCCCTTTCGATTTTCGAAAAAATTGCGCCAGTAGACTATTGTCTATCTCATGGTGGAATAACCAGGTGAAGGAAGCCGTCAATTGTCTCGCTCTAAATTCTAATTTGTTCTGTCATTCGGCTATCTGAAAATTTTTCACCAATGTTGTCCCCGAAAAAAATATTGTTTTTGCATTTTTCATGAGTAAAATAATCCAATTTTAGTACTTTTTTTACATAAAATTGTAGGTGAATATCGATGGACCTTTACTGGATTTAATTACGGAGATTCATCATTTGGGTATCTTTGGTGTTGGCTTCCATAAGTAATGCCGTGCTAAAATATTACATCTATATGCGTATATTTAATTGGTTCCAAAGAATTGTAAATTTTAAAACAAACAATTTGTATTTACAACATATCCAACTAAGTGTTTTAGCCTGTTCAGCGCTACTGAAAACTTTCGAGGAATGTTTTTGTCTTTCCTACAACAAGAACACCAAAACTGTCGTATTACTCCTTATTTATGTTAAATCTTCGCTAAAACACTGGAAATCTAAATACAGTTATAACAAATGTTAACTCACTGTTGTTGTGTTGCCCTAAAAATCAGACCACTAAGAAAGAGGACCAATTGGCGCCGGTTGGCAGAGAGAAGAAGCGACTGGCGCACCTTGTGAGACGGCCATAACCGTTTAAACGGTTAAGCGCCAAATAAGTAAGTAAGTGAGATAAGAGGAATGTTATAGTTATGGATTGTAATATAGAATATATGAATCCGGCTCGATCGGATCAGCATCTTCTGGTTCTAGGCCGACTGCCGCGGGGCTAGTATATCCCCTGACATATTTTAGTAATTAATAACTTGGTAACAATAGTAATACGTCATGAATTCAATTGTCAGGAGTTTTTGGGGGATCTTCTGGTCAAGTTTGTATAAACATATGGCGTGTTTTATTTGCGACTCTCAACGACAAATCAACAGGGCAAAATGGCAATATGAATGTATTTTTAGGGATGGAAACACAATCAAAAGTATTACGATCACTTCCAAGTGGGACTGTAAAACTTTTCATCAAAAACGAAGACCATTTAAGTGCGTAAAGTTACAATAGTTCAACTAAATAATGGATAACACCTCTCCCTATTATGTCCGGTTTTTCGATGAAAGTTTCAGTTGAAGTTGAGGTCAGTTTACTTTAAACGCATTCATTGAATTTTGACTTATCTTGTTTTGTTGATTTTCCGACAGGGTGGATAAATGATGTATATTGGAACGTTTTTCCGTCATCCCTTGTCAAATTTGGTTTTGAGACAAACCGGTTTCGGTATTGTGCCATCAGCATTGTCGATTTTCGTTCTACGATCGTTCCAATATACATCATTGAATTTTACCGCTCATCACTGTTTAAGTTTTATTAATTTTTATTCGATGCCAAAAGTAATGTAAACTCGCACTGGTCCTGTGAATCCCTTCTGCATTGGCGTTAGGTAGCACTGATATGGTGAAAAAACAGTTTCTGTAATGGCTTTCGTAGCAAGGTTTTTATTTTTCTACTCCTATTTTTTCAAAGTGGGTAAATATTTTACCCTCTCCTGACCGTTGAAAATACATCACTACCGTTTCAGATAGCGTACATCTTCTGTCTTTTTTTATTTACTTCACCTGGTGATTCCATCATTGTCTATCTGTGTTCTGGCGTGATTCAATCACAAAGACGAAAAAATACACTTAAGGGGCGGGGACCTCCCCCTTTTCAAAAAAATACAGCTAGCAGATCCTTCTAGACTATTGGCTATATGTGTGCCAAATTTCATCCAAATCCGTCCAGCCGTTCCTGCGTGATTGAGTCACAAGGACAAAGGTCTGGATAAACATCCAAACTTTCCCATTTATAATATACTAGCCTTTACCCGCGGCCCCGTCCGCAAGGAGAACATGAAATATATGGGCAATTCACGTAAGCCTGCTTATCAAGTTATCTGTTTAAACATTTTTTTCTGCCTAATGCATTTTATTTTCGTAAATGATTAAAAAAAAGAACTAAAGGAGCTGATAACCTGATAGGACCCCAAATGATCCCGAAATTATGCAGAAAAAGCCACGAAATGACACCGGCGCTATCGCAGACGCATCCGGAAAACCATCCAGAAATGCCCCGGAAGGGTTTCCAAAAGTTCCCGGGATAATCCCAAAAAACCCGAAATGACAACGACACGATTCTAGGCTTATCCAGAGAACCACACAGAAATTATCATTGAAGAGTACCAAAATGAAATAGTCCCGAAAAACTTCCGACATGACTCTGACGGGCTCCCGGACGGATCGCAAAAACCATCCAGAAAATATCCGGGAAGGGTCCCTAAATTATCCCGACATAGTCCAGAGAAAGTTCCGAAATGACCCCGAGGGTATCCACGACGGATCGCGAAAGCCATACAGAAATGATTCCGGAAGGGTCCCAAAATGACCCCGAAATAGTCCGGATTGACCCCGATGGGATCCCGTACGGATCCAGAAATGATCCCGGAAGAATCTAAAAACTATTCCGAAAAAGTAACAAAACAATCCCGAAATTACTCCTACGGCATCCCGGACGGATCCAGAAATGATCTCGGAAGGGTCCCCAAATGATCCGAAAAAGGTCTCGAAGTGACCCCGACGGGATCCCGGGCGGATACCGAAAACCATCCAGATATGATGCCAGAAAGGTCCCCAAATTATCCCCTAATAGTCCCGAAATCACCCTGACGGGATCCCGGACGGATCCCGAAAGCCATCTAGAAATGATTCCGGAAGGTACCCCAAATGATCCCCAAATAGGCCCGAAATGACCCCGATGGTATCCCGGACGGATACAGAAAATTATACAGAAATGATGCCGCAAAGGTCCTCAAAGGATCCCCAAATAGGTCCGCAATGACTCCTACGGCATCCCGAACCGATCCAGAAATGATCTCGGAAGGGTCCCCAGATGATCCGAAAAAGGTCTCGAAATGAACCCGAAGGGATCCCGGACGGATACCGTAAACCATCCAGATATGATGCCGGAAAGGCCTCCAAATTATCCCCTAATAGTCCCGAAATTACCCTGACGGGAATGATGCCGGAAGGTACCCCAAATGATCCCCAAATAGGCCCGAAATGACTCCTACGGCATCCCGGGCGGATCCAGAAATGATCTCGGAAGGGTCCCCAAATGATCCGAAAAAGGTCTCGAAATGATCCCGACGGGATCCCGGACGGTTACCGAAAACCAACCAGATATGATGCCGGAAAGGTCCCCAAATTATCCCCTAATTTTTTTATTTGTTTATACGTAACAATAGGGGTTTTTTTTATTACGCGAGCTCGAAAAAAACGCTCCAACTGCAAATTCATTATGGCAAAACCATACAGATGGTTACTTTTTTAGCTGCTTTGACATTTCTACTTCTAGCGCAGTATGTTTTTGACACTCAACCAGAGAATTACAAAATACATGAAATGCGTGTGTTTGTTTTTATGTATGTCACCCTGCCGCCACGCTTTTCTTTTGTTATTTTTGTTTATCTGCACATTCGTATGTTCATTTCATTCGCTCGTTCACAATAGTGCCCTATTTTTGAATATGCAACACTATACAACACTATCAATCAGGTCGACAATTTCCTAAGCGGTTTTAGTTGAAACCGCTTAGCCAACTCAACTCGATTACTTTTTATTATTGCTTTCCATGCAATTCGGTAAGCTAGCTAGTGTTTTAATTGTAATAGTTTGCAACGAAATACAGCTAATAAAATGTTACTTATACGCACTGGCACTCATATTTTCAGGTGGAGCGGATATACTTCCGTGTAATTGCTTGGTGTTTAATTAAACAACCTGCTTATCAATAAAAAATAGTATAGCGAATGATATCAAGAATAGCACATCACCAGGCCCGCCGAGAGGGTGGGGGTTTCTGAGGGGGCACACGATTTAGAGGTACTATGACATTTTTTTAATTCAGGGAGTCTTTAGTTGTGTAGAGGGTAATTTTCATACCCCTGGGTGACTAGTGTGGATATCAAATGAAAGCTGTTGATGAGTGCTTTAGCACAGATAATATATTATCCAGAGACGGACTGGGACTGGGATTAGGACTAGGGCTGGGACTGAGACTTGGCGTGGGACTGGGACTGGGACTGGAATAGAATACATACCACCCTCTGGGACAGGCAATAAGGTATGCAGAAGAATGAGAAGAAATTAAGAGAAGAGAAAAGAGAGAAGGAGATTGAGAAAGAGATACAATGAGACGAAGATGGAGATAGATGAAGCGAAAAAGACGGAGGGAGGAGTGAATAAAAGGATTAGGAAAAAGTGAAGAGGGGGAGAGGGCAGAGTCAGATGGAAAAAGCTTATTAAAATGTATGCAGATAGGCCAAATTTAGGCCAGGAGAACGTCTGCCGGGTCTTCTAGTATGCATATAATATTTCTTCTGTATGTGTGGTTGTCACTGAACTCCTCCTAAACGACTGGACCAATTTTGATTAAAAAAAATTTGTGTGTGTTCAAGGGGGTTTGAGGAGATTCACAATTTGGTTCAGGAAGTGGACCAAAGCCGACCTATTCTATATGAAACAGCTAATAGTGTGATTTGCTTGATATTTGGTATAGGGCTACTTACTTTCTTTTCGGAAAGTGGACCAGGGTCCGATTTATTGTAATAAATCGTATTTGTTGTGCGAATCCTGAGAGTGTTCCTGTGAAGTTTCTTTCTGGGAAGTGGACCAGGGACTGATCTATTAGCTCAAATTCAATTCACTGTTCCCTTTGCCTTAACTTTGGGTGGATAAGTATGTACTAACGATCTTGTTTTCGGGAATTGGGCCAGAACCGGTCTATTTTAACAAATTTTATTCATGATTCGATTTGCCTGAAGTTTGGTATATGTGTAGGTAGTTTTTTTTTGTCATCAGCCAATGATAGATAACTGAAATATTCAGTTATTACTCGGCTGTGCAGAAGAATACATACTTCTCATGAATGGGGCTGAACAATAATCTTATCCCATTCGTAATCTCCAAATAATGCCCTGTATAAGATAAGAAATATATAGTGAACAGATGTACATACATAAACGATTTTAAGATAAATATAAAAAATGGCAAAAAACGCCCTTATCTGAACCATCGGTTGTGTGGGATATATATTATATATAGCTCCGATCGAAATGATTTCTACAGGAAACCTTCTATGATATATTAGAATAAATATCACCAAGTTTAACGTTTTTATATTGGAAATTAAGGGAGAAATGGCTAAAAATCTTTCTATCTGAACGATCGGTTGTACGGTGATGGTAGATGATGCCTTAAGTGCATTAAATTTAACGAATGTGTTAAAGATGAGCAGACTTATAAGTCGGATTAAATTAACGTCCCATTAGCACTTAATATAAGATTTTGTTTATGTCAACCCACTTAGTTTCGAGCAGTGTTGTTGCTCAAAATTTAGTGCACTGCCGCCAACTATAGTTTTGTGGTAGAATAATACAATAGAACTAATTACCAGTTTGAAAGCAGATAGAACTAATTAAGTAAACCCTTTGTACTTTTCTCTATTTGTTCCTTGAAGATACAATCATTGTACATATATCACATGATCGTTCTCAAATTAATATACCAATTCAGTTGTGCAAATACTTACAGTGATGGAAAAAAGGATAGGGACAATTTACTGCAAAATACTAAATCAATTATATGAGCAGGTGTTGCTTTTTCTTTTTATGTTCAAGGTGTACCACTTTTGCAGGTCTATGATTGTGTGCATTTGATTTTGCGCGGTCTGTGTTGGTATAAACGCAGCCATATATTCGTTTTTGCAACTCTTTTCGCAGGGATTTTTAAGGTCATAATTTTTTTTTTTTTAATAAACTAAGGTTTGTGAAATAACACAGACGAGTATAATTTTCTTCGCAGGTAACTAACTTTTTTAAACAGGTGAGTATAATTTTCTGCAGAGGTAAGTTTAATTTTCTTCACAAATACTATTCGTAACTTTTTGAACTTACTCAAAACTAAAAAATGGGATTGGAAAATAAAATGGACCCGACTCAAGTCTTCACACTTTCATTTTTGAAAGTAACAGAATGGAGGATTTTTACTCTAAATGGTCAGCAAACCTGATAGGTGACCAAACAAAATCACTCCTCAAGGTAAAAACCCAACAACTCGAACAATTTTGGGAATCATTAAGAGTTTCCTATCGTATCCATTCCTAATTGCACAAGTTGTATACATGTTCTATTTTTGATATGTTTTTATGTACGTTTGTACATATTATAACGAATTCTGGGGAAGTTCCGCTTATTCCTAACCTTCTGCTAACATTCAAATCGCTAAACTGTTGAATAAATCACTCCAATTTCAGTATTGCAATATGGTCTTTATTTAGTCTACATGGGAGTAGTTCAATTATGCTTCAATATTACATACTTCACAACTGCGTGTTTAAATCAGACTGGTTAGTCATTCCTCAGCTTGCGCTGCTTTTATACTGTTGCCTCGTCAGCATATTTCTCCAAAGACTAGACGTTTCACCTTCTAGAATCTCTTATTTTGTTACCAGCGATATACATATATATTTGTAGTTTATGCGTTTCCCATAGTCATAAGCGTGTGTATATGCGAGCAACTACTTCGGCTGATGACTACGTGTGTGTGTGTGTGTGTGATATCTCTTCGTCGCCTTCTATGTATGTGTATAAATGATGATTTATTTTTCATGTACACCAGTGTGGCTCGCCTTAATGTTTTTGTTGTTGAGTGATTATTTACTAACAACCTAGTGATGTCAACATTCACCACAATATGTATATCCTAATGTTTGTACAGTAAGAAGATTTAATTGATCTTATACATATTATGAGGTGGGTTTGGTCAAAGGCTGAGGTATGCTCAAGTCAATCCAGAGTGGGATGGTGGTCCCACTTCCCCCACCTAAATAAATACACAGTAAATTAGTGTTGATTTCGAACACACACACACACGCGGCTCTCAGGCTAAAATATCCACAATCTTGAATCCAGGATTGTCGATGACAATATAGTAACCCAAGGACGACAGCTCTCCACAGAGAGAGGTAGAGTGCTAGCTAGCGGTGGCCGAGATGTTGGAGACGACGGTGGCTCTCGCTAAGGGGTGCTAACGGCGGTAGTAGTGACGGCGGTAGTTAGGATCACCCCCGAAGTGAGAGTACTGGATGACGGTGGCTCTCACCAAATAGCTATGACAACGGGTGGCTAGGCTTCGGGATGGGATGTCAGTGGATCGGGATCGTGATGATGATGGTACCTACGGCGAAGTGTCTATTAGTATGAGGCTAATTAACTACAATATATTGGCTCGAGTATTCGGCTAGAGTAGTAGGGGAATTTGTCCCGCCGCAGGCGTTGAGAAGTGTTCTCCTCTTACCTGAGCCGTGTATTCGTGCATTACCCTTCCTCTGAGTAATGGGGGGGGGGGGGGTGAGTCCCGTCTTACTCAGAGGAGATGATAACAAAATATTAGGGTTGCCCAATAGGCCGCGGGGGGAAGTACCATCGGCAGAACCGACCTTGTAACTTTACCCCCCTCGACCCAAAGGGAGTCCCAGGAATATGGGTAAAGCTGCCCAATAGGCCTGGGGGGAAGTACCATCGGCAGAACCGACCTTGTAACTTTACCCTCCGTCGACCCAAAGGGAGCCCCTACAATGTATTTATATTGGCTCGGGCAGTCTTCCAGGGTAGTGGGGAAATCCGCCCCGCCACTGGCGTTGGGACGGGTTTCCTTCCTACCCGAGAAGGCTGCTCGTGCATTACCTTTCCGATGAGTAATAAGGGGTGTAAATCCCGTCTTACTCACCGGAAATGTGGGTAAACCAGCGGGGTGTCCGATAAGCAGGGGGAGTACCATCGGTGGAACCGACCTTGTAACGCAACCTCCTAACCCAAAGGGCACCCCTTGTCGACCGCCAGTGGCGGCCGACACGCACTTCACTTACCTACGGCGAAGTGTGCCTGGTGTATTCCGGCCAATCATTTTATTCATAGGTAACTATGAACACGTTGGGAATTATGCTCGCATTGTCGCGCACAGCGCGCCACGAATGAAAATTCCCAAGCATTGTGCGTTCACCATCGCTGGCTTGCTTTGTGCTTGCGCGATGGTTGTTGGGCCGGTGAAATGTATGTATATATGTGTTTCGGTACATACACTACTAGGGGTGGGCAGTAAATGGAAAATATGATGTTAGGGGTGGGCGCTAAATAGGAAATAGATATTGTGGCGTAGCATTTGCTACGTTACAATATTTAATATTTCTTCTTTACGCGTGTTTGTTACTGAACTCCTCCGATCGATTCGATCAAATTCAATTCGCTGTTCGATTTGCCTGAACTTTGGGTTGTAGGTAGCTTTTTGCCTAGATAAGTACTACTGACCTTTTTTCGGGAATTGGGCCAGGGCCGGTCTATTTCAACAAATTTGCCTGATATTTGGAGTATATTTAGGTAGCCTTCTTTTTATCAAAATGTTTTTCCAGTCCCCATATTGTTTTATTGAAATAAATTATTAGCGTACAATTAAAAATTGTTTTTGAATGATGACAAAGAAGAATAACTTCTCACGCGCGTACATAAGTACACGCACCAATTTTTTTCTTTGTAGCGATGTAAACCCAATTTCTACATTCCTATAGATGCCGTCTTAAGCTCTTTAAATTTAACGAATATGTTAAAGATGAACAGACGTTTAAAGCGGATTAAATTAATGCCCCATTAACACTTAATACAAGATCTTGATTATGTCAACCCATTTAGTTTCGAGCTGGGTTGTTGCTCAAAATTTATTGCACTGCCCCAACTATGGTTTTCTGGCAGAAGAATACAATAGAACTAATTAACAGTTTGAAAACAGATAAAACTAATTAAGTACACCCTTTGCACTTCTCTCTATTTGTTCCTTAAAAATAAAGTTATTGTACACATATCACATGATCTTTCTCAAGCTAATATACCAATTCAGTTGCGCAAATACTTACAGTGATGGAATAAAGAATAGGGACAATTTACTGCCAAGTACTAAATCAATTATATCAGCAGAACTTCAACATCTTCTTTGGGATAGTGGAGACTATAAAAATAATATTTAAAGGTTGTTTCATTAAATTACATATTATGACTAAATAACCTATATTACTATTGTAATTTACTTTACATGCATGATCGCCTTGGTGTTGTTATTTTTTTGTATAGGTGTACCACCTACTGCTCGTGGTCTGAAAAAATATGATTTTGTACAGCACTTTTTAAAAATTTTGCATGCTCTACTGTGGATACAAACCCGTCCATCGATATATTTGCTTTTGCAACCCTTTTCACAGGGATTTTTAAGGTCATAATTTTTGTTTTTGTTTTCTAATAAATTAGGTTTGTGAAATGTTCACAGCTGAGTATAATTTCCTTCGCAGGTAAGTATCTTTTTTATGTGAGTGAGTGAGGTGAGTATTATTTTCTGCAGGGGTAAATTTAATTTTCTTCACAAATACTAATCGCAAACTATTGAGACCCCCTACTAAATCACTTCAACCGCGACACCGAAATATTCCACGGTAGTTATGAAGACTGGCCAGCATTTATAGATATGTTTAGGGCGGTCTATGGTTATCATCCCCGATTAACTCACTCTTTCCAACTCTCTCTGCCTCTTTATGGCAAAAACCAAAGTCGCACCTCTGCAAACAGTTAACTTGCCACTATTAGAACTCTGTGGAGCCGTGTTATTATCGAAATAAATAACTCAAACTCAATTTCAATTGAAGTTGCCACCACATGAACTGACACTGTGGTGAGGTTCCTCCCTTGTTTTGGCCTGGCTAGAAAAGTCCAGAACGTCAGAAACACACTTTGGCGGCACGTACCTAGCGATGACAACCCCGCCGATTTAGGAGCTCGAGGATGCAAACAACAAGATTTGGTTGACTGCTCCTTATGGTGTAATGGATTCCAATAGCTCTCTAAGATACACCCCTTCCAATTCATCTCCTCCGGAGAAAAATCGCATTCAGGCCGTTTCATTCAACACACTCAAAACCACCTGATTCCCAATTCGATAGACCTCACTCACGGCTAAGACGCTAAAATGAAACTCATAATGATACAGAAGGAATACTACATCTCCAGACTCAAGCATAATGTAAAAAAATGCATATTCAACTGCGAGACGTGCACGATATATAAGCAACGAATGCGTTCGGAAATAATGGCCGCTATGCTTCGAACGTGTCACTTACTCGGTGTCCTTTAACGTAACCGGCGTTGACTTCGCTGGCCCATTTATGGTGAAGACGTCCCCTTGCGTCGAGATTCCTACTCAAAATCATACATTTGTTTATTTGTCGAATCTTGCAACAAGTTAGACAACTGAGGTCTTCCGAGAAGCCTTATCTCGCTTCGTATGATAGCGCGTATTTCCCCACAAAGTAAGATATGACATGGAAAGACATTGGCTGGTGTTCAACGAGCTATTCAAAAAGAGTTCGTAATTTTCATCAAAGAAGCTTCATATGATGAGGCTGAAAGATATGCGGTACCAGGTTTTTCTTGGCAGTTTATACCCCATATGCCTCACACATAGGCGGCCTATAGGAAGTATAAAAATCTTCAAGACACATTTCACCAAAGTAGCAGGAAGTCAATGGTTTACGTTCGGCTTATACTTATTTACAATTACAACAATAGTTGTGGCGCGTTTTTATTTCTAACAAGTAAGGAAGGCTAAGTTTGGGTGTAACCGAACGTTACATACTCAGCTGAGAGCTTTGGAGACAAAATAAGGGAAAATCACCATGTTCCTACCTAGGGTAACCTTGGAATGTGTTTTTATGACATGGGCATCAAATGGAAGGTATTAAAAAGTATTTTTAAAGGGAGTGGGCCGTAGTTCAATAGGTGGAAGCCATTTCGGGATATCACCATAAAGGTGGACCAGGTGTGACTCTAGAATGTGTTTTTACGATATTGGTATCAAATGAAAGGTGTTAATGACTATTTAAAAGGGAGTGGGCCTTAGCTCTATAGTGGACGCCTTTTCGAGATATCGACCAAAATGTGGACCATGGTGATCCAGAACATCATCTGTCGGGTACCGCTAATTTATTTATATATGTAATACCACGAACAGTATTCCTGCCAAGATTCCAAGGGCTTTTGATATCGCCCTGCAGAACTTTTTCATTTTCTTCTACTTAATATGGTAGGTGTCACACCCATTTTACAAAGTTTTTTCTAAAGTTATATTTTGCGTCAATAAACCAATCCAATTACCATGTTTAATCCCTTTTTTTCATATTTGGTATAGAATTATGGCATTTTTTTCATTTTTCGTAATTTTCGATACCGAAAAACTGGTCGTGGTCATAGTCGGATTTCGGCAATTTTTAATACCAAGATAAAGTGAGTCGAGATAAGTAGGTGAACTAAGTTTAGTACAGATATATCCATTTTTGCTCAAGTTATCGTGTTAACGGCCGAGCGGAAGAATAGACGGCCGACTGTGTACAAAAAATGGGCGTGGCTTCAACCGATTTCGCCCATTTTCACAGATAACAGTTATCGTCCTAGAATCTAAGCCTCTACCAAATTTACAAGGATTGGTAAATTTTTGTTCGACTTATGGCATTAAAAGTATCCTAGACAAATTAAATGAAAAAGGGCGGAGCCACGCCCATTTTGAAATTTTCTTTTATTTTTGTATTTTGTTGCATCATGTCATTACTGGAGTTGAATGTTGCTATAATTTACTAATATACTGTAAAATTATTAAATTTTTTGTTAAATTTTGACTGCCAAATTACAGCTTGCAAAACTTTTAAGTTACCTTCTTTTAAAAGTGGGCGGTGCCACGCCCATTGTCCAAAATTTTACTAATTTTCTGTTCTGTAGCATAAGACCAACCCACCTACCAAGCTTCGACGCTTTATCTGTCTTTGGTAATGAATTATCGCCCTTTTTCCGTTTTTCGAAATTTTCGATATCGAAAAAGTGGGTGTGGTTATGTTCCGATTTCGTTCATTTTAAATAGTGATCTGAGATGAGTGCCCGGGAACTTGCGTACCAAAATTCATTAAGATATCTCAAAATTTACTTAAGTTATCGTGTTAACCGGTAGACGGACAGACGGACGGACGGACATGGCTAAATGAATTTCTTTATTCGGCCAGATCATTTTTATATATGGAAGTCTATATCCATCTCGATTAGTTTATGCCGTTACGGGTTACCGTTATGCGAACAAAATTAATATACTCTGTGAGCTCTGCTCAGCTGAGTTTAAAAATGAGGTGCCGAAAATTTCTCCTAAATATTTTCTTAGTGCTCCATACCCCATACAGGTGAAAATTTGTAGGGCTTTACAAGAAGCTTCAACAACGAAGTTTTTACTATTTATAATGCAAAAATATCAATAAACACGTTTTGTTCCTATTATTTTTTCCAAGCCAAACATCTACTGGTTCACTTTTTTGCAAAAGAACAACCTTAAAATACTATTTTTATAGGGTGCACTATTCCAAGAGAGATATTGAAGTGCTGCTCATATAATTTATTTGGTATTTCGCACTAAGTTGTCTCTATTATTTTTTCCATCATTGTATATACATAAATACACAAATAAATAAATAAATGCAAGGCGAGATAACCTCCGAAGAGATTTAAGGCCGAGCTTCTCTTTCAATTTGGGTAGTGCTCCTTTAAATTTTTCCTAAAAATAGGCGGGACTGGGCCTACATGTTTTATGTCGACCCCGCACGGCATCTGCGAGGCAGATGCAGTTTCACTGAGAAGGTTTTCATGGAAGAAATACACCCGGAGTGTGTGACGAATCACTTCCGAGGGGTGACCTCACTTAGACAAACTTTTTTTCTAAATTCTTGATGTTACATTGCCTGGGAGTTGAACCCAGAACCCTCGGTGTGATAGGTGGAGCACCCTACCACCACACCACGGTGGCCACCAATTACCATATGTGTCATACTTCTATATTGATACTAAAGGCTGGGAATACTAGCAAACATCGTGTTAATGTTTTTGTTTTGTATTCAATAATAACTAAATTAAAATTTTTTCTTGCCACACTTATACTGCTACAATCATAAAAATTTAGTACGCTGTCTTTTTTCCAATTCCAAACTCGTTTTTATTTACACAAAAAATTTGGTATAAATAGCACCCACAAATTTCAACTTCCTTCACTTCAAACTTAAAAATCAACGCAAAATCTTTAATTAAAATGAATTCAGGCAGTTCTTTCGTAATACTTTTTGTCTTCCTTAGCTGTATTTTTACTAGTACGAATTCGGAATATCGCGTTGTGGGTGGTAGTGATTCGGATATAAAGAATAGCCCACATGCGGTGGGAGTATTTATTCGCGGGCAATATCGTTGCATGGGTGCTTTCATCACTACGAGAAAGGTGCTTACATCTGACTTTTGCGTGGGAAATTCCGACCCGTCTATCGTCAGGGTTAGAGCTGGTGCAACCGCTTTAAGTGGGACAAGAACAATTCGCGATGCGAAGCGTATAATTCGTCCAAGAGATATTAATGCGATACCGGTAGAAATGGATTTAGCTGTGATTTTTTTTAATGATCGTATCAAAGACGGAGAAAACGTACATACAATAAAACTTTGCGAAATTGAATTAAACCCGGGCGTAGAATTGGAAATCAGTTCATGGGGTTCGAAAACTGGAATGGATTCGGATGTTTCGAATATACTCCAATCTGCAAAATTTGAAGTAATTCCAACCAACGAATGTAAGGAACAATATGAGGCTCATTATGCTGCGGAAAGGACTCTCCCACCAACAGCAATTTGTTTAATTGATACGAAGCATGAAAAGCGTACGTGTTGGGGAGATCCTGGTGCACCAGCCGTTAAGGATGGAAAACTTTGTGCGGTGCTATCAGGTGGGCTCCAAAATTATCCGACTGTATATACAAGTTTGCGGAATATTTATGTTCGAAAATTTATAAATCGTGCGATAAGATCTTAATTGCAAGGTGTTTTTTTAAATCGACTGCTGAGGTCACCTAACCCGACTGAATTTTTTTCATAAACACCCTAGCTCACGTCAAATAGAATTTATGCTACATTAGAGCGTTTTCGGAACGGCAGCTGAGATATTGTAATATTTAAATAAGCAGTCTAAATGGCAATATTTCTTTTTGTGTTATTTACAAATAAATAATAAATAATACAATTGCGACTAAAAAAAATGGTGGTTGTATTTATTTAAAGTGTGACGCATACAAATGCCTTAGGTTGTGAGATCAAACTTTAAAAACAGCTTTCCAGTTCCCTCGTTTATGAACAGAACATGAGACAAAAAGAAAATAACGAAATAAGTGAGGCAAACTTCACTGATATTGGTATAAAATAGCTGATCCAACCAACCTTATGGAAATCAATGTTTTTGTTATTGATATCTTATAGCGTTTTCTTTTCTGAAATAAATTGTTGCCTAAGTAAATGGTAAAGCCTTAATAGAGTTACTCATACCCCAGAAAATTTACAACATTTATAGTGCATACAAAGAACATTTCAACTCACCATATTCACTCATATTAACAGAGTATATGTGGAACTTAAGAGCGAATTGAGTGTTTCACAGAGTTGCAATGCCACACCGCCATTTTATACAGTGTAAAAGTGTAACGCTTTTGCGTTGTGAACAGGCAACAATTTCACAAAAGAACGAAATACCCCGTTTTTAGAATAGAACAACAACCCTTGCGCGGCATACAAAAAGCGTAACACTTTAGCCAGAAAAGAAAACTCTATTATCATACCGCCTTTGTCATAACCATACCATAGCCAATTAATTAGTTTTTGGTTTTCAGCCATAACCATAATCTATAAATTTTTGCTTTCGCGAATTTATTCACATTTTGGCGTTATTATTTTTTGTTCTGAAATGTTTTGGCTAAGTACGTAAGTTATTGATTGTGTAGCTTGTGATCAGTTTTTTTCGTTTTTTATTTTTATTAAGTTATTACATTTTTGAAGTTATACTTCTTTATGTGCGTTATAAAAAATTGTTGAGTGAAATTTTAGCGAATGTGGCACAAAAGTAAGTACGAGCAGAATTGTTTTGAGTGGTATGCGCATTACACCGGATTGATTCCCATTAAAACAAAAAGGTGTGAAGTCCACCCTTAAATTTGAAGCTTATGCTGAGAGAGTTTCGCCGAAATTGTTTTTTGCTTGGATATTTGACATTCGATTTTTTTAATTGCTACGTCATTATTTTGGTCTTGGAAATCTTGGAATTGTATGTATGAATGTTTTTCGTTTTTTCAGTCCTAAAGAGGACTTCAGATTGAAGTCGAAATATCGGCAATAAAAACAATTCGACAAATATATATGTATATATATATTATTTAAACACATTTGCTGTCTTTTATTAAACAATGTATAAGTACACGCACCCCTTTTTATTAAACAGTTTTATTTAGCTTGAGTTGACAGGCCGGCCGTTGTGAACGAATCTTGTAATTGAAATTTAAGTAACTTCCCGATAAGCTACAAGCTTGAAACTTGGAATATAGTTCAGAACCCGATGACAATGCAATAATAAGAAAAAAATGGCCGCTAGGTGGCGCAAGGATTGAGATATTCGCAAAATTCGCATTTGTGGTCCGATTTGGCTCATATTTGGAACACATAATATATGCAAGAGTAGAAATCGACCTGTGAAAAAAAACGCCGCTAGGTGGCGCAAGGATCGAGATATTCACAAAATTCGCATTTGTGGTCCGATTTGGCTCATATTTGGAACACATAATACATGCAAGAATAGAAATCGACCTGTGAAAAAATCGCCGCTAGGTGGCGCATGGAACGAGATATTCGCAAAATTCGAATTTGTGGTCCGATTTGGCTCATATTTGGAACACATAATACATGCAAGAATAGAAATCGACCTGTGAAAAAAAAAACGCCACTAGGTGGCGCATGTATCGAGATATTCGCATTTGTGGTCCGATTTGGGTCATATTTGGAACACATAATACATGCAAGAATAGAATCGCCGCTAGGTGGCGCATGGATCGAGATATTCACAAAAATCGTATTTGTGGTCCGATTTGGCTCATATTTGAAACACATAATACATGCAAGAACAAAAAGCGACTTATGAAAAAAATAGCCGCTAGGTGGCGCAAGGATCGAGATATTCACAAAAATCGTATTTGTGGTCCGACTTGGCTCATGCTTGGAACACATAATACATACAAGAATAGAAAGCGACCTATCAAAAAAATCGCCGCTAGGTGGCGCAAGGATCGAGATATTCACAAAAATCGTATTTGTTGTCCGATTTGATTTGGTCCATATTTGGAACACATAATACATACATGAATAGAAAGCGACCTATGATGCCCGATTTGGCTCATATTTGGAACAAATATTGCATACAGTTCAGTAGAAGTGACATCAAAATATTTTGGAGTTGGAGGAGGGACAAGCATACGTGGCGCAGAGTCGAGTAAAGTCTTTGGAAGGATTATGTATTGAGGACTTAGGTTGTAACAAATTGTTAGGAAAGAGTCCTTGTAATAATGAGTCACTAAATGAACTAAATAGAATGAGAAATAATAGGCAATTAAATAAAGACTAAAAACTTGAAAATAAAATAATTAAAAAAAAAATGTTTAAGTTAAACGGTTTTATTGAAAACAATACTTACATGAAATAATAATAATACGAAAAGCTAGAAAATAATTAGGTAGGTGCTAGGTACTAGTCATCACACTCCTTATCAATCTAGGGCGTTGATCAGACAATTAAATAAATGCGTTGGACGCGTCAAATTTCTATTGATAGTTATAAGTAAAACCAACTGAACCTTAATCAGGTTATGCTACACCTCACATTTTTAGAAATTTCACGCGCCCAACGCTTTTATTTAATTGTCTGATCAACGCCTAGATTGATAAGGAGTGTGATGACTAGTACCTAGCACCTACCTAATTATTTTATAGTTTTTCGTATTATTATTATTTCATGTAAGTATTGTTTTCAATAAAACCGTTTAACTTAAACATTTTTTTTAAATTATTTTATTTTAATACGCTTATATGAGCTTCACCTGTATCTATATTTGTAACTATCTAGGCTGGGCGCGCAAATGAGAGTTACAAACAAATAAATATAGTTTAAAAGACTAAAATATACTGGAACTAAATAGTTAAAAATAATTTTCAAAACAAGTTTAAAACAATAACGAACGAAAAATATTAGCATTATTGTGAAAAATACGTCGGCGCTTTGTGCCATATTTTTTGTAAATCGAGCACCTGACTCAATTTCTATATTCCTATAGACGCCGCCTTAAGCTCAAATTTAACGAATGGTGTTAAAGATGAACAAACGTTGAAATCGGCTTAAATAAACGTCCCATTAACACTTAATACAAGATCTTGATTATGACAACCCACTAAGTTTGGATCAGTGTTGTTGCTGAAAATTTAGTGCAGAGCCGGCCACACAAGTACTAAAACAATTGCAAAAGTGTGTGTAAAAATTGAGTGACAACTCCCCACAGTGTGCTAAAAGAAAATGTGGACTGTGACTTTCGAAATTAAAAAGGACTCTGGTTATTTGATTTTAAGCTAATCCTAACAATATCTACTTATATTCATATAACTAAGAACGCGGAGGTCGGGCTAGCCAGATAAAACTTTTTTATAAAAGAAGGTATGGTGTTTCTTCAATGCAAAATTTACTTAAAAAAATCACTTTTTCATTAAGAAAGAATTATAAAACAAAGTAAATATAAAGATAGAAATATATATTTTCAAAACATAAAGCTATTCAATAAAAAAAAATGTATAAAAATTAATAAAACTAAGTAGAACGTACAAAAAGGTACTTATATTGAATTGCCAATATTTATTAATAATTAATTAATTGCTACTAATTATTAATATTTAAATTGTCAATATTAATATGTATGTTCAAAGGAACTTAATAATACTAACTAAAACGTATTAAAAGTCACTTTAACCTTGCAGTATATTGTTTTTATTATGTACCCAAAAAGTAGCATGGACTTTTCCTTTTGCATTCACTGTTGATTTTAGTGAGTGACAAGCGAAAGCAAACGATCGTCATCACACATCGTTAGCGTCTGTGTGAAAATACGAACTCAAATTGCACAATGTGCAACTTTTGGCCGGCTCTGATTTAGTGCCCTGCCCCCCACCTTTGTTTATGTACTTGTCTATATTTACTGATTAAAAATACAGTTAATGTACACATATCACCACATGATCGTTCTCAAATTAATATATCATTTCAGTTGTGCAAATACGTACAGTTATGGAAAAAAGAATAGGCACAATTGTCTGCAAAATACTAGATCAATTATATCAGCAGGTGTTGTTATTTTTTTTTTTTTTGTTTTAGGTGTACCACTTGTGCAGGTCTATGATTGTGTGGATTTGATTTTGCAACTCTTTTCACAGGGATTTTTAAGGTATACAATTTCTTATACTCAGCTGAGCAGAAATCACAGTCAGGCCCGGCGAGATAGGGGGAGGGGGGATGGGGGATTCCCCCGTGCCCGGGGTTTCTCAGGGGGCCGCGATTTGGAGGTACTAAGAAATTTTTTTAATTCAGGAGAGTCTTTAGTTGTTCCATGTGCATATTTTAAGCCAAATTTCAAAAGCATCGAATATTGATAATAATTTTTTGCCTGGTCCTGAGGAGGCAATAAAAACAGCAAACAAAAATGTATGTTTACATGGATCCGATATCGTAAAGTTTTCGTGGTGACACTGATGAAGGTTCATTTTCAAAAAGTCTTCCAACAATACCACCAACTCTGTATCAAAGTGCAGATTATTTAAACGACTTTGATATCGGTACCGTGAATAATGAGTTTTTGCGATCTGAAGAAGTCAAGTTATTGCCTACCATGTCGTTTGTTAAGTACCAATACTTTAAATCGACCTAAAATTTGTTGTGCGGATATTCGAAATTCTATGTATGGAAGAAGCTATACGATAAACTGCCATCACACGAAAATTATCAAGATCACATTAAATGTTATATTCAATGGCGATCTTTACAAAATCTAATTCAAAACGAGGCTACAATTGATACACTTATCTCTGAAACTCAAAAGTGGAAAGAAATTTTATATAGAATTTTGGACACTATTTTATTTTTGGGTGAAAAAGGTCTAGCTTTCAAGGCGAAGGTATATATCTTGTTGAACGAAACGATGGACATTTTTTGGGCATCTAAAATCTCATATGCCATTATGATCCGATACTTAGAGATCATTTGGAGAAAGTTAGGATTTCACAACAGCAGCACAAACGTTTACAAGTTCACTATCTCTCCCCAGATATTCAGAACAAGTTTATAGAAATTTGCGCAAAGCACGTGAGGGAAACTATATTAGATCAAGGCAAGAAAGCCTGCTATTATCGTTGATGCTATGCCTGATGCTAGTCACGTTGACTACGTTCATTTTTCGTTAACTCCATTTCAATTCGATTGCAACAAATTTTAAAATTCAAGAACGGTTTTTGGCTTTTGTGAATTGTAACCATACATCTGGTCAGAAAATCGTTGATCTAATTTGCCATACTCTAGGTAAACATGAAATCCCATTAAAAGATTATCGTGCACAAGGGTACGATAACGGCGCCAATATGCAAGAAGCTTAAAGCGGAGCACTACGTCATACTCTCGACAAAAACTCGAATGCTGATTACTCGCCTTGTGCAACCCATATTCTCAGTTTATGTGGTGTTGATGCTGCAGAACGTTGTACGGCTGCAATTCTTTTTTCGGAGTTGTACAAAAATGTTTTACTATTTTCAGCAGCACTTCACAACGATGGGACATCCTCAAAAATGTACCGATCTCTCTTCATAGTCTTTCAGCCAAAAGCCAAATTTGACTGCGCAAGCATACGGCGATGTTACCGGCATTCTCAAATACATCAAGTTAGAATGTATCTTGCTAGCCTCAATTTGGTTCAAAATACTGACTACCATTAATGAAAGAAACGTCGTACTCCAAGCTAGAGACGCCACCGCAGATGTTGTGGTCCGACAGCTGGTTCCCCCCGTAAATTCATAAACAAACATTTTTTCAGAAAACATTAATCAGAACCCTTTTTTCAGAAAGCCAAAATTAAGAAGTCAAATTTCAGAAGTCACAATATTATGTTTTTTTGCTGTCTGATTACTTTCTGAATTTTGGCTTCTGATTTTTTTCAGTCTGGAACACAGCAACGTCGAAAGAAGGCGTTATATCAAATCGAATTATGAAATATGTATAATATCACCAAATTGGGTGAAGTCCGTACAACTAATTCTAATGAAAGGTGGCACAGCGTCATCCGAAGTGCGTTTAGGACACACGCTAACATATTTAATTTCATAAATAAAACAAGTAAAGGTGTCTAATTTCGCGTGTAACCGAACATTATATACTCAGCGTGAGCTTCAATTGTACATTTCGTTTCAGATAAATTACTTTTCTACATAACACGTTGCACCGCCCGTTAAAAAAAATGTCTCCCCATTTCCTCTTACAGTAAAACTTGATAAGTGAAATATTATTGATTCAAAACAATTTTTTGTTAACTTATAGCTTATTTTTTTCGTCTACGACCCTTTTAAAAATATTTTATATAAAAGTGGGCATGGTCTTTAACCGAATTCTTCCATTTTTTCTAGAAATATTTCCTACTATAGGGCGGCCACCGTGGTGTGATGGTAGCGTGCTCCGCCAACCACACCGTATGCCCTGGGTTCACACCCCGGGCAAACCAACATCAAAATTTTAGAAATAAGGTTTTTCAATTAGAAGAAAATATTTCTAAGCGGGGTCCCCCTCGGGAGTGTTTGGCAAGCGCTCCGGGTGTATTTCTGTCATGAAAAACTCTCAGTGAAAACTCATCTGCCTTGCATAGGCATAAAACATGTGGGTCCCGTCCGGCCAGTTTGTAGGGAAAATCAAGAGGAGCACGGCGCAAATTGGAAGAGAAGCTCGGCCTTAGATCTCTTCGGAGGTTATCGCGCCTTACATTTATTTATTTATTTTATAGGGAAAATTTGTGTACCAAATTTTATTAAGACCCATTAATTTTTCTTCGAATTATGGCTCCCGAAACAAAGAAAATTGCTTAGTCATAAAAGAGGCAGTGCCACGCCCATTTTTTAAAATTTAAAGTTTTTCCTATTTATTGTTATAAATCCACTTGGAAAAAGAAATACCATTGATATAAAGCTCTTTTTTGCAAAGATATAGCTTATTTTATTCGTCCACGACCCTTTTAAACACTTTTATATAAAAGTGGGCGTGGTCCTTAACCGATTTCGTTAATTTTTCTTCATAGCATTCCTTATAGTAAAGGCAACCTCTCTGCCAAATTTTGTACGATGGGTTTAACGATTTTTGATTTATGATTAATAATATTTGTAAAATTGATTTTATCTCAAGTGGGCGGTGCCACGCCCATTTAAACATTTTTTATTTTTTTTCAAATTTTTATCAAGAGTCTCAATATCAGTCCACACGTCAAGTTTCAACATTCCAGGTGTATTATTTAAATAATAATAAATAATCAGGTTTTTTGTGTTTTCCAAAATGTTATATATATAAAAAGTGGCCGTGGTTATCATCCGATTTCGCTCATTTTCAATACCAATCTATTATGCGTCCGGATAAATTCGTGTACCAAATTTGGTTAAGATATCTCAATATTTACTCAAGTTATCGTGTTAACGGACAGACGGACGGACATGGCTCAATCAAATTTTTTTTCGATACTGATGATTTGTTTATGTCGTTACAATTCAAATATTTGATGTTTTTATGTCTATGTTAATAAATTTCTTTATAATTCTGCACGTGTTTACTTTGTTAGTTATATTATATTTTTAATATGCAAGCATATGTATGCACGAAGTGAACACTTATATTTTAATCATATTCTGTTTCATAATAATTCTGCAATTTGTTAAATATACAAATGTACATGTTAACTTTTACTATAATTTCATAAAGAAGTTTCCTTGTAAATTTGCCTAACAACCATCTACATACATATCAGAGAACAGCAAAAATCGAACACAATAACGTTCGATTACATTCGGCAACATGATCGTGTTCAATGATCCAACTTGCTTAAATGAACATAATCGACATTGATTTAAAATCAACCAACTTATTGCATGCGTGAATATAATCAATTCAGGCGTTTGTTCGTTTGCCTCAACCGCGATTACATTCATCGGAATGAAAAGGCAAATATGAAAACTCCATGCGTCTGAATATTTGCATAATTCTTTTGCCCTTACGTCACGGCGACAAGCTATATATAAACATATATATAAATATTGCTTACGATTCTGTTTGTTTGCCGAACTAAAGGATTCTAATTTTCGTGCTTTGATTTTATTCTCTACATTTAATGTTAAATTTACAGCATTTTTTCGAAGTACACATTTCCTATTTTGAAAAATAATCCAAATTTGTAATTATTTTCCATGTGGAAAACACAGTATTATAATGTAATATCTAAATTTTTTTTTTTATATCAAAAACACAATTCAAAAATGTAAAATTTAAATTATTTGATAAATGAAAAAATAATATGTTTTTTACATTTTAAAATGTGTTTTTTCCGTGTAGATATGACTTTTTTAAATAAAATTTTTTTCTATTCGATCAGTTTCTTTCTTTTGAATTTTATACACGTATACGTTAGATCTCATGCATAGGCTCAAAAAGCCTGAATTCTACTTCGGTTTGTTTTTTTTTTTATCAATTTACCTATGATTAATATTACAGGAATGCGATTCTGTGGCTTTTCCTAATGTTCACATGTTTTTGAAAATCTTGTGTACGCTTCCAGTAATAACGGCAACGAACGAGAGATCTATTTGAACTCTTAGGCTGATTAAAAAATATTTGAGAAACACGATGAGTGAAAATCGATTGAATGGCTGTGCATCACTAAGCATCCACCGTGATCAAATTGTTACCGTTGATGAAGTTTTAGATGAAATGGCAAAGAAAGGCCGACGGATGCGCTTGAGTTTTTAATGTAACCTTTTTCATATCATATGACATTGATATCATCGGCCTAAACACCCGCGCTGTTAGTACTGCTTACTCCAAGCTGGAAAAAGAAGCGGTAAAGATGGGTTTGATGGTGAATGAGGACAAAACGAAGTACCTGCTGTCATCGAGCAAAGAGTCAGCGCATATGCGCCTTGGCAACCACGCTACTGTTGGCAGCCATAATTTCGAAATAGTAAAAGACTTCGTTTATTTGGGAACCAGCATCAACATTAGCAACAACATCAGCACTGAAATCCAGCGAAGAATCAATCTTGCCAATAAATGCTACTTTGGACTAGGTAGGCAATTGAAAAGTAAAGTCCTCTCTCGGCGAACGAAAATCATACTCTACAAGTCACTTATCGTCCCCGGCCTGCTATATGGGGCAGAAGCATGGACCATGACAACAGCAGATGAAGCGGCTTTGGGAGTGTTCGAGAGAAAAGTTCTTCGAAAGATTTATGGACCTCTACGCGTTGGCGATGGCGAGTACCGAAGAAGATTTAATGATGAGCTGTACGAGCTATACGCAGACATCAACATAGTCCAGCGAATTAAAACGCAGCGGCTGCGCTGGCTAGGCCATGTTATGCGAATGAAAGATGATGCTCCGGCCAAGAAAGTGTTTCTATCGGAACCCGCCTATGGAAGCAGAGGTAGAGGGCGGCCCCCACTCCGTTGGAAGGACCAGGTGGAAAACGATTTAAACTCCCTTGGTGTGACCAATTGGCGCCGGTTGGCGGAGCGAAGGAGCGACTGGCGCGCCTTGTTGGACGGCCATAACCGTTTAGACGGTTAAGCGCCAATTAAGTAAGTAAGTTTTCATATCATATTCTAAATACACGTACTTTAATGTTAAAGCTAAAGACATAATTTTTTTTTATTTATTTAACTGAAAAAAAAAATTTTTTTTTGAACCCCCCAAGGCAATTTTCTGGTTACGCCCCTGACTCTGAGTATAATAAAAAACGAAATGTAATAACAAAAACAAAACTGCAGCAATTTTCAGCTCGAGGCGAGCCATATCGCAAGATAAAATATAAGGACTTCGTTTTTTTAATATTGTAAATTCATTTGAAAAAGATTGATCACTTTCTGAATTTTGACTTCTGAATTTTGCCTTCTGAAATTTGACTTCTGCAACTTGACTTCTGAGATTTGACGTCTGAGTTTTGCCCTCTGAATTTTGTCGTTCTGAAAAAAGGGTTCTGACCATGATACAAAAAAGAAGGTAGTTCCACTCAAAATTTTTTGACGTATTTGGGGATTTTTGAAGTTTCATAATGTTTGTTGTTTTGCCAGAAGCGTTGCCATACCGCTACTGCTTAAGGCGAAATTGTGGTTTTTCGAGATGGAAACTTCCTTTAGGATGAAAAGGCAATGTTCATCTGAGACAATAATAATATGCTTTAGCACGATTTATGTGCATATATGTACGTCTATCGATTGAGAATACAGTAAAACATGCAATTTTATTGAAAAATAGTGAATAATTACTCATACATTGGTTAATGTCTCATATCTTTATGGCAGCTTGACCCCTAGACAGAAAAAAAAAATACACGAAAAGTCCTGTTGTTCTAGCATGGCCCTATTATCATGCCCCTACTGTGGATATTTCTCAAGGCATGTTGAGAAAAAGTGTGCCTCGAAAGTCTGCACATCTTTGTGAATGCTAAAAAGGCACAGAATGTGTATAGGCGGGGCTGCCCCAAGGCGACCTCTGTTACAGCGGGCAAATACACTCTCATAACTAGTGGCTAACCTGCAGAGCTACAGGGTATTGTTGTCCCTAAAAACGGTTTACCAATTCCCTCCTAAAGCACAACGCTTGAATTATAAAATAAATAAAAAATGTGAACTTGTAGCCAATTTATGAAGAAATTGCGGTGTAGGTTTATAAGGACCTCCTTTGAGCAAGAAATTGACAAACGTGTATGTTTTTTTAAAATGTTCTGAGCAAACATACCGACACTTAAGAAGGTTAAATTCCCTTGCTTTGCATACTTCAATCCATGTTTCTTCGACCAAAACAATTTTCGAGAGCTCAAAAACTTATTAAAAATCTTCTTTTCTAGGCTAATATTTCGTATTAAAATAATTTCAAGGCATGGGGCAAATTTTTTTTCTTTTTTATTTAAAATAACTATGAAAGTAATTTAGTCGTAACAATTTTTCAATCTGGTAGCTTGTATTGGATGAAATTGTCATTGTCCCCGCAAAAGTCAAGTGGCTAACGTCACACTAAATGAAACTACCTCTATTTTTTGTATCATGGTTCTGACTAATGCTTTCTGAAAAAATGTGTTTATGAAATTTTGTTTTCTGAATTTGTGGGGGGCACCCCGACATCTAGCTGCCTTATTAGCTGAAATGAAGTTGATCAGGAGCCAATGGGAAACAATTTTAAAAGAACGCAATACAGTTGCTACTCAATTGAACATCTCGCCAAAGTTTCCGGACATTCGAATGAGAAAACCCAAAAGACGTTCTGAAGATAATGGAAATGAGATGATTACGGATGATCCAGAGTCTGATTTTAAAAACAATACATTCTTGGTGATCGTTGATTCGGTAATCACTGGCATTACTGAACAATTTGCAGCTATGAGAAATTTGAACGAGACGTTTTCCTTTCCGTGGCAATTTGAAGACATGGATGAAACTACGGTTCGGGCGAGCACAGCAAAAATACAAGTTGGACATTTCTCAAAGCTTAGAATGCGAAATAATTCACTTGAAACACATTTACGAAGCAAATTTTGATAAAGGTCTGTCACCATTGGAATTACTAAATGCCATCTATGTTCAAAATTTGTATATAATTTTCCCCAACATTTATGTTGCTTTACGTATCTTTTGCACTATACCTGTCACTGTAGCTAGTGCAGAACGTTCCTTCAGCGTCCTTTCAAGTATGAAAAACTTTCATAGATCGTGTTCATCTCAAGAGCGAGTTTCAAGACTTGCCGCGCTTTGTGTTGAATCCGTTTTGGCAAGATAGTTAAATTTTGATATTATTACAAAAAATTTTGCAGCGAAAAAAGCAAGAAAAGCCGCACTTTGATATCCGAACCTTCTATATTGAATAATTAAAATTTATAATAATCATTATATTTATAAGAAATATACTAAAATGTTACCAAATAACTAGAAAAGATTATTTAAAACAATACGTGGCTTTCAAAAGAGAATTTTATTTCTACGTTACAATAAAACAGTATAAATAGTAAATATGCTGTGTTAATTTTATTTTCAGCTCTTAGTCCAAAAATCATTTAGTTGATGTTGGAAAAAATTTTGTTGATGTAATCCATCAATAATGATTCATGATGAGACGTCATTAATTCAAATTAATCAAATGTATTAGTGGATTTTTTATAGGGGGCCCGTAAATTGTTTAGTCCCTGGCCCGTATTTTCTCTCTACGGCCCTGTACATATGTATATACATACTAATGTTTGTACACTAAAAAGATTTAATTGATCTTATACATATTTAATATTTATTCTGTACGCGTGTTTGTCGCTGAACTCATTCTAAACGACTGGACCGATTTTGATAAAAAAATTTGTGTGTGTTCAAGGGAGGTTGAGGATGCTTTAGATTCACAATTTGGTTCAGGAAGTAGACCAAGGCCGACCTATTCTGCATAAAACAGTTTATAGTGCGATTTGCTTGATTTTTGGAATGGGGGTTCTTCCTTTCTTTTAGGAAAGTTGACCAGGGTCTGATCTATTGTAATAAATCCTATTTATTGTGCGAACCCTGAGAGTATTTCTGTGAAGTTTTGTTTCTGGGAAGTGGATCAGGGACCGATCTATTCGATCAAATACAATTCACTGTTCCATTTGCCTGAACTTTGGGTTGTAAAAAGACTTTTGCCTAGATAAGTACTAACGCTCTTTGTTTACGGGTATTGGGCCAGGAACGGTCCATTCTAAAAAATTCTTTCGTTATTCGATTTGCCTTTAATTTGCTAAATAGGTCAGTGACATAGTGAGGTTTTTTTGCGCTCGGGGAAATTTATTTTTTTGTGCCTGTTCCATCGAAATCTTTATTATAAAATTCACTCAAGTTCTTACAATTTCTTTCTAAGTCGTTATCATCCTCGCTTAACAAATTTCCAACGTCTAAGATAAATGCAAATTTAAAATTAAGGTCATTTAATCGTGTAAATCTTGTACGTACATATTTCTTGTTGGAGACGATCGAGAGAAATTTTCATAACGCGAGAAATTTCACATTCTGCGGAAAGACCAACATCTCTAGCCGATTGTCCGGGCTTCTAACTCGTTTTACTATATCAATATTCCATTTTCACAAAGAGACCTCGCTTTTTCTTTTGCTTCTTCACAGATAGTGTCTCGAATTTCGGATAGTTCAGTCGGTAATGATTTAAGATCATGATACGCTTCTCTAAAATTCATCCCGGATTTTGTAATCTGAGCTGCACACGATCAATCCTCCTTAAGATTTCATATCAGAAAGGAACTAATGTTATGAAAATAAAATTTAGTATATTTTGCAATAGAATTGTAGCTTCGCTTCTGGTGTCACTTCTGGTGTTAGTGTCCTCTGCCAATTGTTCTAAGAGTTCTTCTACATATTCTAGCCCATCGAGGATAACGCTAACCGCTTGCTTTATGGCGTTCCATCGTGTTCCAGATTCAGCATTTTTTAATAATAATATAAATCTTGTTTAGCTGCTGTAACGCCTACTAAATTTAATGAATGGTTATCACAATTTAAAAATAATGCTTTATGATTGTTTTCCTTTATTCTTTGTTGAACGCCAGATATGTGACCTGCCATCATTTTAGTATTATTGTAACATTGTGATCTGCAGTTTGCTAATAAAATTTCGTCGGACTTGAATTTTTCTAAAATTGTATTTTCGATTGAGGCAGCATCTTTAGCATCTATTTCAATAAAGCCCAAAAAAGATTCTTTAACCCAGAAGGGTAAAACAGTTTTAACTTACGATTTACCTACTACACCATTTCTGTATATTATTTTAAATAAATGGTTAATAAAACTTATTTGGTTCAGTGTTGATTTTATAGAATGAAAATACAAAGATTTTGCTTTCTTAAACTAGGCTATAGAACAATTTATGAGACATTATTGACAGTTCGAATTTAGACAACATTCATAGCCATAGTTTTTCCGCTAATACGATGCACGGGATTGCTACTCCAACCATGACTATTATTTCCCAAAAGCGTTTGAACATTGCATACATCTTTATTCTCGTTTCATTCTACTTGTTCTTTTGATGCTGATCTATGTTTTTTTTTTGCTGGGGCAGGTTTACTGATTTTTTCAGAGGCTGAATTCTGGGCAGACTCCGCGATTTTCTGGATCATGCAAACTAACTTAACTATAAAAATCTCTTCAATTATGCCATCAGCAAAACTTTCATCGCGGTCATACCTATTGATCAAAAGGCCTCTATTTCTGTATCCCGACTTGAGTTTTCCATTTTTATACTCAGCTGAGTACAGCTCACGAGTATATTAATTTTGTTCGCATAACGGTACCCCGTAACGGCATAAATTAATCGAGATAGATATAGACTTATATATCAAAATGATCTGGGCGAAAAAAGAAATTCATTTAGCTATGTCCGTCCATCCGTCCGTCTGTCCGTAAACACGATAACTTGATTAAATTTTGAGGTATCTTAATGAAATTTGGTATGTAAGTTCCTGGGCACTTATCTCAGATCGCTAAGTGTGAAAATTCATTACCAAAGACGGATAAAGCGATGAAACTTGGTAGGTGGGTTGACCTTATGATACAGAATAGAAAATGAGTAAAATTTTGGACATTGGGCGTGGCAGCTCCCACTTTTAAAAGAAGGTAATTTAAAAGTTTTGCAAGCTGTAATTTGGTAGTCGTTGAAGATATCATGAAGAAATTTGCAGTTCTAATTAAAAGTTAGCAAAATCGGATGACGAACACGCCCAATTTAAAAAAAATATTAAAAGTCAAATTTTAACAAAAAATTTAATATCTTTACAGTATATGAGTAAATTATGTCAACATTCAACTCCAGTAATGATATGGTGGAACAAACTACAAAAATAAAAGAAAATTTCAAAATGGGCGTGGCTCCGCCCTTTTTCATTTAATTTGTTTAGAATACTTTTAAGGCCATAAATCAAACAAAAATTTATCAATCCTTGTGAAATTTGGTAAGGGCATAGCTTTTATGACGATAACTGTTTTCTGCGAAAATGGGCGAAATCGGTTGAAGCCACACCCAGTTTTTATATACAGTCGACCTTCCGCTCGGCCGTTAACAGGATAACTTGAACAAAAATTGATATATCTTTACCAAACTTAGTTCACGTACTTATCGGAACTCACTTTATTTTGGTGTTAAAAACGGGCGAAATCCGACTATCGAAAATTTCCAAAAATGATAAAAATTCCATAATTTTATAGCAAATACGAAAAAAGGGATGAAACATGGTGATTAGTTTTTTGACGCAAAATATAACTTTAGAAAAAACTGTGAAAACCGTTGTGAAACCTACCATATTAAGTAGAAGAAAATGAAAAAAATTCTGTACGGCGAAATCAAAAGCCCTTAGAATCATGACAGGAATACTGTTCACGGTATTACATATATAAATAAATTAGCGGTACCCGACAGATGATGTTCTGGGTCACCCTGTCCCATATTTTGGTCGATACCTCGAAAACGCCTTCCCATTACAACTAAGGGCCATTCACTCAAAAACCCTCATTAATACCTTTCATTTGATACCCATATCGTACAAACACATTCTAGAGTCACCCCTGGTCCACCTCTATGCCGATTTCTTCACCTATAGAACTAATGCACACTCCCTTTTAAAGTACTCTGTAATACCTTTCATTTGATACCCATGTCATACAAACACATTCCAGGGTTACCCTACTTGGTGGTTTTCCCTTATTTGACAAAGGAAAATCGTTCCAAAAAACGTCACCCTTGGTCTACAATTTGGTCGATATTTCCCAAACGTATGTGATATGGAATTAAAAACCACTTATAAACCATCTACGAAACCAACGCAGCTATAATTATTATGTATCCAAGAAAAAGACAATTTTTTCTGCTTTGCGGCTCATTTGTTTGGTGCAACCCTGTGAGTAGCGCCTTGGACAAGAAAAAGTTTTTCTAAAAAGAGTCGCCCCTCGGCAGTGGAGCACTTCTCCCGTGAAAAGCTTTCCCGTGAAAATTCATCTGCCTTGCAGAATTGGCATGAAATATGTAGCACGAAGCAAATTGGAGGAGAAGCTGGGTCTTAATCTCCTCGGAGGTAAATCGCGTCAACTATTTTATTTATTTCATTAAACGTTTTGTGGAGAGATTAAATAAATAGAACTTATGTACTTTTCACTGCCATATTTTTCTTGTAAAACTAATTGCCACAAAAACACCATCCTACTTATACGAAAAACTTATGTTTCCTAGATCTAACCGTTTAAATAATCTTATTGTTCCAAATTTCAACTTTGTTCCATCAACTCGACTGCTTTTTGTTAACACCATACGCACTTGGATCTCTATTCCAGCTACTGTAAGAAACTGTATAAACGAAAGAAATTTATAACAAATTATTTACAATTTTTTTTCATCATAATCGACCTGAATTGGCCACCTATTGTAATATTGTAGTATTGTAATGCTGTAGTATTTATATATCTTGTTCTTTATTTTAATCATGTGGTTATTTACCTATATTTGCTAATATAATCATGTTATATGCTTCTTCTTCTTTGAAAAAAAAGTGCGAACGTCAAGCTGTGAAGTTGTGTTTTGATTTCTACTGTGCCTTATTTTGTCTTAAATAAATAAATTTGTTTGTTTAAATAATTATTGTGCTAAAAATAAGTGTAAACACGTTGTGTACTGCATTCGCAATTTAAAGTTCTGCTTTCTTTACTAAAATAAATTGTATCTTAAAAATAATTGATAAAGTGTGTATATCCATACATACATACATATTTGCCGAGTCACTTTGCATATTTGTTGTTGCATTTGATTGGCATTTACATATTTTCAGTTTTCAATTGTTATTTGCTCGTGCACATTTACTTCATTTTCTTTTCACTGCCACAGCTGTTTGCATTGTGTGTTGTTAAGCGTCAGTTAATAGCGATCTTAAACTGCACATACAGTGATCTTCAAACTGCTCAAACAGTGATTTTCTTACTGTGATCTCCAAACTATTTTCACTGCCTCCGTCTGTTTAATCAATTTTACTTTAACTTATAATGTCTTGCAATTTTGTTAACTGCCAATTGAAAGGTGATACCGAGCGTTTCGTGTCGTGCTGGCTTTGTGATGAGCTTGCTCATATGAAGTGCGCTAGTTTGACAGCAAGGGTGTGTGATGCGATCAACGATAACAAGGGTGTGCGTTGGTCGTGCTTGAAATGCAGATCCACCGAAGTGGATCTTTTTAAGCTTTTCAAACATACCCGAAACGCATTCTCCGAAATCGGTAAGGAACTTTCTACATTAGGGGATAAATTCAAGTATTATGAAAACTTGTTTAAAACTTTCAAATGTATTACCGATTCAGCTGCTAATGCTAACAGCGACAGTCGTGACAGCAAACGAAAACGAACTGATGTCTCGGCTGGCGTATTGACCCTAGACCCCGTTCAAAACATCCAGAACCCAATCGTTCCT
Organism: Eurosta solidaginis; assembly: GCF_040869045.1. Taxonomy (NCBI): domain Eukaryota; kingdom Metazoa; phylum Arthropoda; class Insecta; order Diptera; family Tephritidae; genus Eurosta; species Eurosta solidaginis. The sequence continues at coordinate 260,586,169 of NC_090323.1, read as the reverse complement.
ACACCTAGCACGATAGAATTAATAAACTTAGCATCTCCAAGTCCTCTTACAGTAGAGCCTTCAACATCAAAGGCACCTCCAACAAAACTAGCAGCTAGAAAAAATATTGAACCTGCAAACCGTTCTCAGGCGACTGAGCCTGGAACTAGGAAGTTGGTTGTAGTCCCTCCTAAAAAATCGATATTCGTGTCAAGATTCGACAGGGATACTACTGAGGAGGATCTGAAATCGTATATCTTCTCAAAAAGGAAAACCCATGACGTAACAATTCGGAAATTTAATTTTAGTTATGAAAGAAACGTATCTTCCTTTAGATTAGATGTACCTATTGACCATTTTGACACTATCTTGAGTAACGATTTTTGGCCCTCTGGGGCACTTGTGCGGGAATTTGAATATAGGCGGAATAAGAGTGTTCCAAACTTGGCAAAGATCCCTGTTAATAACACTGAGTCAAAAAACTGAACGAAAAATCTGCTTTAGATATACTTTACCAAAATGTTAGAGGCTTAAACACCAAGTTAACAGAACTGTTTTTAAAATCATTTAACTCAAGCTACGATATAATTGCTTTAACCGAAACCTGGCTGAAACCTCATGTTTTTAACTCAGAGATCCTCTGTAATGACTACCAGATATATCGAAATGACCGCCTGAACAGGGTTGGAGGTGGGGTTCTGCTTGCTGTACACTCTTCAATACCATCTGAAGAGATTTGCGTAACCGCCACCGATACAACTGAGTTCTTGTGCATACGCACACAACTAGCAAATATCCACATTTATTTGGCCATCTGTTATATCCCGCCATCTTCTGAACTGTCCGTTTATATGAATCACATTTCCTTGCTAAGAACTGTTAATTCGATGCTAAAGCCTTCCGATTCCATTATTGTCTTGGGTGACTTCAATATGCCACACATATCATGGTGCATCTCTGACTTTAATATCGTACCAGTTTCGTCAAAGTCTTCCAACAATGAATTTCTAGACGGAATGTCTGAGCTGTGCCTTCAACAAATCAACATCCAATCGAATAAATTCGGAAGAGTGTTCGATTTAGCCTTTGTGGATGATGAATCTAAATATTCCATTAGTCGATGCGAACCCATTATTGAACCTGAAGATGCTTACCACCCTTCCCTCAAAATAGTTTACGAAGTTGTAAATTATGCTTGTAACAGCGGAAATAAACGATACGACTCCAGTTATCGCTTCGACTTTGCGAAGGCCAATTTTAAAAAATTAAATCGTGATCTATCTCGAATAGTGTGGCCAACATTTAATGCTGATGTGGAGCAAAGCGTTTCTCACTTTTACAATACCATTTACTGTCTTTTTGAAAAATACGTACCTAAGCGGATTTGTGTACATTCCGATACAAGCCAAGTATGGTTCACTAAAGAGCTGAAAATTTTAAAGAATAAAAAGTCTCGATCTTTCAAGTTGTTCAAAAAGACGGGTTTACATAACCATTACTTACAGTACTCGATTCTACGCTGCAAGTATTTTCAATTGAACAAAAAGTGTTACAAAGCTTATCTTTGTAAAATGAAAAGAAATATAACTTGCAACCCGAAGGCATTTTACGGATTCGTAAACTCTAAACGCAGGGTGAAAGGGTTTCCATCATCCATGAAATTCCAAGATAATATTTCCAGCGATGATCAAGAGATCGCCGACTTCTTTGCGGAATTTTTCAAATCAAATTACTCTATTGAGACCAACGTTCCTCCTAATGAATACCCATACCATATTGATTCATGTTATTCAATCAGAGCTCCATTTATATCTTCAGAAGATGTATTATCTTATTTAAAAACTTTAAAAGTATCATATTCATACGGCCCCGACAGGATCCCGACACACTTTCTTAAAAAATGTGCCGCAAACATCTATCAGCCGCTAACAGATTTATTTAATTTATCTTTAATTTATGGCGTTTTCCCAACAATATGGAAGGAATCCTTTCTTATTCCGCTTCATGAAAATGGAAGCAGGTCTTCAATAGAAAACTACCGGGGCATAGCAAAGTTATCCGCTATCCCAAAGTTATTTGAGGCTATTGTTACCCACCACCTAACATTCCCTATTTCCCCCATAATTGCAAGCTCGCAGCATGGGTTCTGTAAGGGCAAATCACCTATCACCAATTTACTAGAATTTACCACCCACGTTTCTAATGGATTTAGAAAAGGCCTTCACACTGATGTAATTTACACCGATTTCAGTAAAGCTTTCGACAAAGTATCACACCCATTACTTATTCATAAGCTCAGTCAACTCGGTTTTCAACCCCGTCTTATATGTTGGATTTCTTCGTATCTTGGTTATCGTACGCAAAAAGTAATCTTTAAAAATACACTTTCTGGGGTCATCAATGTTTCTTCTGGTGTTCCTCAGGGCAGCCATCTTGGTCCGATTCTGTTCTTGTTGTTCATAAACGATATATCTGGTACAATTAAATACTCAAAAATCTTGATGTACGCAGACGATGTAAAACTTTTCAAATCATGTGCCTCGGTTGAGGAACATTCCTTGCTTCAAATGGATTTAAATCACTTGGTTACCTGGTGCAATGTAAATTATATGCCGCTCAATCTCAAAAAATGTAAATTCATGTGTTTTTCTCGGAGAGTTTCGCCACCAGCTTCATATACAATTAACAACTATAGTCTAGAAACTGTAAATAATTTTATTGACTTGGGAGTCATGATGGATTCCAAACTTAGTTTCAATCTTCATATTAATGCTACAGTGAATAAAGGTAAAGGTGTTTTTGCATTTGTTAAACGGTGGTCAAAAGAATTTAACGACCCTTACATAACTAAAGCACTTTTTACAACATTAGTTAGGCCAATATTAGAATACGGCTCGATAATTTGGAATCCGCGTTATCAAGTCCATGCAGACAGTCTCGAATCAATACAAAAACAATTTTTACTATTTGCCTTAAGAAATTTCCAATGGGACTCTTTAACTAATCTTCCACCTTATACTAATCGATTAAAGCTTATCAATCTTCCAACTCTTGCTAGTCGAAGGGAAATGCTTGGTGTGATATTTATGACAAAACTTTTAAATGGATCAATTTCGAGCCCATTCCTTCTGAATGAAGTGAACTTTTGCGTTCCCTCTCGGACATCGAGACACTTCAAACCTCTTCTGCTGAAACAATGTAGAACGAATTTCGAACAAAATGAACCTTTTCGGCGTTTATGCCAAGATTATAACTCTCACTCAAACACATTTGATAGCTCGGACTCCCTTTTTTCTATAAAAAAGATTGTTCTCACCTCTCTAAATTAATGTATAATACGTTTGCTTCTGTTCTCTTTAAGTATTACGCTTGGCTGATGAAATTTCTTCTGTAGCTGAGCAGTCTCAGATCGTGACGCTTGACAAACCGCTGCCCATCAAAGACTCGGCAAAATAAAAATAAAAAAAAAAAAAAGTTATTATATATATATATAAATCGATCGCGTGAACAGGATTAGCCTGGTTTCATTGGGCCACTTGAGGGCAGCGCGCTGCCACAACGTCCATTAAAAAAAAAAAAAAAAAAAAAAAAAAAAAAGGCTGTTAATATTAAGATTTAAATTCTATTGTTCCTGTTTACTTAAATGTTTATAAAATTTTCATGTAATAATATTTTGTACTATAAAAGACCGGAAGATGGTCTTATTGTACTAATAATTCCCAAATAAATTAAATGAAATGAAATGACACCTAAAGGCAGTATCTCTACTGGTTTTTGTTGTTGTAACAGTGCGTCGCCCCATCTGATAGGAGCGCACACTCACAAAAGGCCCCAATATCTTCTAACGGAAGTCTAAAGAAACCAGCAGTTTCAACAGGGGGTGGACCACATTGAAAGGGGTTTTAGAGGCGTTCGTTCCACATTGCAATTGAAAAGATGGTTGGTGGCATGTGGTTGATTCGGGATAGGTCAGAGTTTATCCTGTTACAGTATCCAGATCAAAGTTCAGCTAAATCGACGCGCAGCTGAGCAGAGCTCACAGAGTATATTAATTTTGTTCGCATAACGGTACCCCGTAACGACATAAACTAATCGAGATAGATATAGACTTCTATATATCAAAATGATCTGGGCGAAAAATGAAATTCATTTAGCCATGTCCGTCCGTCTGCCCGTAAACACGATAACTTGAGTAAATTCTGAATGAAATTTGGTATGCAAGCTCACTCATCTCAAATCGCTATTTAAAATAAACGAAATCGGACTATAACTACGCCCACGTTTTCGATATCGAAATTTTCGAAAAACTGAAAAAGTGCGATAATTCATTACCAAAGACGGATAAAGCGATGAAACTTGGTAGGTAGGTTGACCTTATGACGCAGAATTGAAAATTAGTAGGCGTAGCACCGCCCACTTTTAAGAGAAGGTAGTTTAAAAGTTTTGCAAGCTGTAATTTGGCAGTCGTGGCAGATATCAAGATGAAATTTTGGAGGAACGTTACTCCTGTTCTATATGTGTACTGAATAAAAATTGGTAAAATTGGATGACGAACAGACCCACTCTCTTTTAAAATACTTATTAACACCTTTCATTTGATACCCATGTCATACAAACACATACCAGTATTACCCTATGTTCATTTTGCTACATGGCGATTTTGCCTTATTTGACGAAGGATGAAGGAAAATCGTTCCAAAAAACGTCACCCTTAAACCATCTACGAAACCAACGCAGATATAATTATGCTCAGATGAGCAGAGCTCACAGAGTATATTAATTTTGTTTGCATAACGGTATTCCGTAACGGTATAAACTAATCGAGATAAATTTATCAAAATTAAAAATACATTCTTGGCATACGGCTCAAAATTTCCACCTTTTAGGAGTCATATATGAGTCTTTTATGATTATAGTTTAGATTTTCTCGAGGCACATATCGTCGCCCGCTTGCCAGAAGCATGAACGTGCCAAAATGAAAATGTTGGGAAATCGAGTTTCAAAGTTTATTGCTCCCTTAAAATTAGAAGTAAAAAGTTTTAGCGTAAAAATGTATCAATAAATTATACTCACAATATGCTCTTTCAACTGAGATAACTGTTTTGCTTGCATCCCTTTTATTCTCCGAGATTTAGCACGTTCATTTTTCTGGCACAACAAAAGTTTTAAGAGCTGATCTAATTTTTTGTTAACACAGCTATACAAAAAAAAATCAAAGTAGTCGGATCACGTAATGCCGCTCATGTTTTCTGTACCTTTTGATGCGCTGAGTCCGAATACGCTATAAGAATTGGCCCAACTGGTCATGGTATGGCCCTAACTTCAAAAGACGTAAAAATCTCCTGCTGGCCAATTCCGTTGGCGGATTCGGGTTCAAAGCATCACAATACTTGGGAAAACATCCGTGGCTGTGTCTAATAGAAAGTATGTAAATGAAGAAAGTTACACATTAAATTAAATTTCATATACAATAATGTGTTTCTATCTAAGATATTATTGCAAACTTAGAACTAATTCTCATTTTCGGAATCAGAATTTTCTGAAATGTTGGGTTCGGGTTAAGCGTAACGAACATCACTGTTGCCCTTTACATTTTTATAAAAAGAATGATATTCTTTTATTATAACCAGGGTTTGAAAATGCTGAACTAATTTTCAGTATTACAAAATTGCTTGAATTTAAATTTGAAAAATATTTCAGCAACAGAAAAAAGCAAAGCAAACAAATTAATTTTTTTTTTTTTTTCATTTTAAAATAAAAAAAAAAATAAATGTAAGGCGCGATAACCTCCGAAGAGATCTAAGGCCGAGCTTCTCTTCCAATTTGCGTCGTGCTCCTCTTGATTTTTCCCTACAAATTGGCCGGACGGGACCTACATGTTTTATGCCGACTCCGAACGGCATCTGCAAGGCAGATGAGTTTTCACTGAGAGCTTTTCATGGCAGAAATACAATCGGAGCGCTTGCCAGACACTGCCGAGGGGCGACCCCGCTTAGAAAAATTGTCTTCTAATTGAAAAATCTTATTTCTAAAATTTTGATGTTGCTTTGCCCGGGAGTTGAACCCAGGGCATACGGTGTAATAGGCGGAGCACGCTACCATCACACCACGGTGGCCGCCGACCAACATTTTTTCATTTTACTTCAGATGTAACTTGAATGGATGCGAGCTGTCGTCGTCAGCAGAAAAAAAACTTGAATATTTTACTGTGCTTTGAAGCTATAAGTATTTCATGATCAATTATTATACCTTTCATGAACATGAAATGGTATATTAACTTTGGTCCGATGTTTGTAACGTTGAGAAACCATTAAGTATACCGAATTGATCAGGGTGACGAACTGAGTTGATATAGCCATGTCCGTCTGCCCGTCCGTCCGTCTGTCTGTTTGAACGCAAAATAGTCTCTCAAATGTTGAGATATCTCAATGAAATTTGGCACAAGGATGTATTTTTGTATTATATTAGACATTTGTCGGATCCGGTAGGATCAGACCACTATAACATATATCTCCCATACAACCTATCGTTCAGATACGACGATTTTGGTCATTCCTGCCGCAATTTAGAAAGTATAAACGAGAAACTCGGTGATATATATTCTAGTATATCATGAAAAAGTATAAACGTGAAACTACGTGATATATATTTTAATATATCATAGAAGATTTTCCGAAAAAATCACTATGATCGGAGCTATATATAGTATATATCCCATACAACCGATCGTTCAGATAGAAAGATTTTTGGCAATTTCTCCCTTATTATACTCAGTTGAGCAGAGCTCACAGACTATATTAACTTTGATTGGATAACGGTTCGTTATACAGGTATAAAGGAATCGAGATAGATATAGATAGACTTCCATATATCAAAATCATCAGTATCGAAAAAAAATTCGATTGAGCCATGTCCGTCCGTCCGTCCGCCCGTCCGTTAACACGATAACCTGAGTAAATTTTGAGGTATCGTGATGAAATTTGGTATGTAGGTTCCTGGGTACTCATCTCAGATCCCTATTTAAAATGAACGACATCGGACTATAACCACGCCCACTTTTTCGATATCGAAAATTTCGAAAAATCGAAAAAGTGCGATAATTCATTACCAAGTACGGATAAAGCGATGAAGCTTGGTAGGCGAGTTGAACGTATGACGCAGAATAGAAAACTAGTAAAATTTTGGACAATGGGCGTGGCACCGCCCACTTTTAAAAGAAGGTAATTTAAAACTTTTGCAAGCTGTAATTTGGCAGTCGTTGAAGATATCATGATAGAATTTGGCAGGAACATTACTCTTATTACTATATGTATGCTTAATAAAAATTAGCAAAATCGGAGAACGACCACGCCCACTTTTAAAAAAAAATTTTTTTTTAAGTCAAATTTTAAAAGAAAAGTTAATATCTTTACAGTATACAAGTAAATTATGTCAACATTCAACTCCAGTAATGATATAGTGCAACAAAATACAAAAATAAAATAAATTTTCAAAATGGGCGTGACTCCGCCCTTTTTCATTTAATTTGTCTAGGATACTTTTAATGCCATATGTCGAACAAAACATTACCAATCCTTGTGAAATTTGGCAGAGGCTTAGACTCTAGGACGATAACTGTTTTCTGTGAAAAACGGTGAAATCGGTTGAAGCCACGGCCAGTTTTTATACACAGTCGACCGTCTGTCCTTCCGCTCGGCCGTTAACACGATAACTTGATCAAAAATCGATATATCCTTACTAAACTCAGTTCACGTACTTACCTGAACTCACTTTATATTGGTGTAAAAAATGGGCGAAACCCGACTATGACCACGCCCACTTTTTCGATATCGAAAATTACTAAAAATGAAAAAAATGCCATAATAATATACCAAATACAAAAAAAGGGATGAAACATGGTAATTGGATCGGTCTATTGACGCAAAATATAACTTTAGAAACGAACTTTGTAAAATGGGTGTGACACCTACCATATTAAGTAGAAGAAAATGAAAAAGTTTTGCAGGGCGAAATCAAAAGCCCTTGGAATCTTGGAAGGATAACTTTTCATGGTATTACATATATTAATAAATTAGCGGTACCCGACAGATGATGTTCTGGGTCACCCTGGGCCAAATTTTGGTCGATATCTCGAAAACGCCTTCACATATACAACTACCACCACTCCCTTTTAAAACCCTCATTAATACCTTTCATTTGATACCCATATCATACAAACAAATTCTAGAGTCACCCCTGGTCCACCTTTATGGCGATATCTCGAAAAGGCGTCCACCTATAAAACTTAGGCCCACTCCCTTTTAAAATACTCATTAACACCTTTCATTTGATACGCATATCGTACAAACACATTCTAGAGTCACCCCTGGTCCACCTTTATGGTGATATCTCGAAAAGGTGTCCACCTATGGAACTAAGGCCCAACCCCTTTTAAAATACTCATTAACACCTTTCGTTTGATACCCATATTGTACAAACACATTCTAGAGTCACCCCTGGTCCACCTTTATAACAATATCTCGAAAAAGCGTCCACCTATAGAACTTAGGCCCACTCCCTTTTAAAATACTCATTAGCACCTTTCATTTGATACCCATATCGTACAAAAAAATTCTAGAGTCACCCCTGGTCCACCTTTATGGTGATATATCGATAAGGCGTCCACCTATAGAACTAAGGATCACTCCTTTTTAAAATACTCTTTAATAACTTCCATTTGATACCCATGTCATACTCCAGGGTTACCCCAGGTTCATTTTCCTACATGGTGATTTGCCCTTATTTTGTCTCCAAAGCTCTCAGCTGAGTATGTAATGCTCGGTTACACCCGAACTTAGCCTTCCTTAAGGGCCCATTACTGATACTTAGCATAGACTTGACTTGACTTGGCGTAAACTTGGCAACTTAGCCACGATTATACTCCACTTAGCGCATACAATCTGGCATCATATGTCAATTTGTATGACAAGATGTCATACATGCATGGGCTGAAATTTTGATTTTTTAGGTATGACATAAGTAAACCTTGTCTGGCTAAAAGCTTCAAGTTGTTGGTGCAGGTATTGCCCTTTTGGTAAGTGATGGAAAGTTGGGGTAATTGAGTAGGTAATGGAAGGGACGTAAAGACGTAGAGACGGACATTAGTCAGGATAAAGGGGACTCCACTCGGGAAACGGAGCCATAGTAGAGTCCAAAGGCTGTTCACATCTCGTGAACAGGAGGGGTGGGAAGTCTCCACCTGACTCGGACAGGTTTTCTCCCGCATGCCTATACTTCTTTTTCTTTAGTTTGTTTAGATACTTTCCCCCAGGCATTAGCTCAATTTCGCTATGCAACTCTTGGGAAAGGAGAAGTGGCAAGAACCGCACCTCAAAGCCGACGAGCCTCAGCCGGGCTATTAACATGCCACCCCGCCACTTCTCCTCTCCCGTACCAGGTTGTTACGTAACACACATTCAATCCAATTTCAATTATTGCAAGCTTAGAACTAGTTCTTATTTTCAGCAGAATCAGAATCTTCTTATATGTTGGGTTCGGGTAAAGCATTACGCTCTGGATTTTTATAATAATGTAACGAATTTAGTGCAATTCCCCTTATTTGCAATCTTCTGCTATCGTTCGAATCACTAAACTGTTGAATAAATAACTCCAATATTCAATAATGCAAAATGGCCTTTATTAAAGTTCTTCACAATAACATTACTATTGCTACTGTTGCTGCCTTTTATACTCTGTGATTTCCCGTTAAAATACTTCTAGGCGCTTCTAGAATATACTTAGTTACTGCTATAAAATTAGAACTACCCAATGCACGTGTATAGCTTATCATATGCGCGTAAGTTTGTGAGCGGCACTTCCACAATTACAATTGCATACTTTTGCGAGCATCTCAGATAAGATATCTGCATGTGTTTGTATGTGTGAGCGACACTTGCACAACCATTGCATACTTTCGGGAGTATCTCAGATTTATGCATGTGGTTGTGCGTTGCTTCTCCGCTGCGTGTATGTACATATATGTAGACATAATGATTGAATTATTGATGTCCCCATCAGACAAATCTGTCTCCAAATCTCTCGATCTAAACGCTGCTAGCATCTTCAAATGTACCACTATTCTACTGTATGCGGTAGACGGTGTCACTGATCTTCTTCACAACTTTGTACGGGCCTTCCCAACTGCACCGAAATTTGAATGGAACACCTTTCTGCCGGTGAGGGTTATATAGCAGTACCAAATCTCCCTCCAAGAAACCTTCCGAATTATTATTCTCATCGTACCTGCGTTTCACCTTACTACTCATTATCCTGGATCGTTCCCTCGCACTCTGTTGTTTGGCCAATGAAGAACTACTTCGCAGAGCTTTATCTTGACGGATTGACTTTGCATCATCAGTATCGTCTTGACGTTTCACAAAAGTAGTGCGCGCTGGCTTGAAATCACCCTTGCATTCTTTCTGGAAAATGCTTTCAGTCGTTTTAGTGCGTCCATTAGGGTTTGTCAATGCCAGTGTTTTTCTCGCAGGTACCTTCGATTTTGCTTTGTTTGGCCCATTCGTTCCCTTCACCCTTCTCTGCATATCGATCTTGATGTCATGGTCAACCAAGAAGGCCACTCCCAATATGACTTCATCAACGATCTCCGCCACAACGAATTTGTGTAGAACTATGACCATTCCAATTAAGACTTCACATATCACTTTTCCCGGAACTTGGTTATACTCGCCAGTGACCGTACGCAATCTTGCTCCAGGTAACGGTTCTACTCTTCTGTTGACCAAGTCAGATCGAATTAAGGATTGAGATGCGCCCGTATCTACAGTCAGTACACGTTTTTTGCCATCCTTTCAGTGTATTCCACGGGTGCGTCCGCATTCGCTAAATGTGCCAGCCTTTCAACATCCGACGCAAACTCTTGCAATGTCTCACCAGGCGTCTGGAAGCGGTTCAGTAACTCCATTTGGTATATCTGTCTCCTATGCTCAGTTCCGTATCGTCTCTCTAGAGCACCCATCAATGCTTCATAACAGTTCCGTTCGCCCTATGGAATGATTTGTAAAATCTCAGCTGCAGGCCCTTTCAACGCCATGAACAGTGCAGCAACTTTATCTTCAATATTCAAGTTGTTCACTGCTGTGGTCTTCTCAAACTGTAGCTTAAAGACCTGGGAAGGAACAGAACCGTCAAAAGATGGAGTCTTTACCTTTGGATTACTCGCTGAAACTGTTGGGGAATTTATTTGCAACTCCTGTATACGACCTCTCAAAGCTTCTATCTCGGCATCCACTTTGTCCTCGAGCTGTACAATTTTTGTATTCTGTGCTTCTAAATGCGAAGACATTTGTGCCACCTGCAATGATAAGCACTCCTCTTGTGCTTCCATCTTGGATGTAACCTATGTCGACATTTCTGAAATACGCGTTTCTTGTGCTTTCAACTGCTCAGCCAACTGAGATGTCATATATGTCTTCTGTTCTTCAAGTTGAGTTTCCATCTTGGATGTTATCTGTGTTGACATTTCTGAAACATGTGTTTCTTGTGCTTCAATCTTCGATGTTACTGTCGACGTTTGTGCAGATATTGCAGTCAATATCACGTTCAAGTCTGTGCTGGTAACTGCCTGCGATGTTACGTTTTTCTCTTAAATTTTTGTTGTTGTCTCGTCCCCATCAGGATGAAAGACATCATTGTCCACATTAATTCCTTCCGACTCCATATCGTCTCGTAGCCGTGCTTGAAGTTCAATTTTTTGCTTGTTGTATTCAATCCACGGGCTTCCAACTCCTTTTTCAGTTGCTGGATCCTTAATTCACTTAACTTCGCCATGTCTTTGTTGTGCTCTGAAATTCTGGAATTTATTCAACAATTCCTCTTCTGACACCAATTGTAACGAATTTAGTGCAATTTCCCTTATTTGCAATCTTCTGCTAACGTTCGAATCATTAAACTGTTGAATAAATGACTCCACTATTCAATAATGCAAAATGGCTTTATTAAAGTTCTTCACAATAACACTACTATTGCTCGCCATATAGCGTCTTAAATCAAACTGATTGCCGCGCCCCTACTGTTGCTGCCTTTTATACTCTGTGATTTCTCGTTCGCATACTTCTGGGCGCTTCCAGAATTTATTTAGTTACTGCTATAAAATTATAACTACAGATGCACGTGTATAGCTTCCCATATCCGCGTGCATTTTTGAGCGACACTTCCACAATTATAATTGCATACTTTTGCGAGCATCTCAGATAAGATATCTGCATGTGTTTGTATGTGTGAGGGACACTTGCACAACCATTGCATACTTTCGGGAGTATCTCAGATTTATGCATGTGGTTGTGCGTTGCTTCTCCGCTGCGTGTATGTACATATGTGTAGACTAGGCCGGGTCGATTTGTGGGGAGGCAAAAAAATCGTCCATTGCTCTGTGAAAATCATATCCTAGGGATCAAAATAAGAAACTTTGCCGAAGGAACCATACCTCTAAAACGATGCCCCCCCCCCCTTTGGGTCGTAGGGGCAAATTTTGAAAAATCCCACTTTGAAATGCCTATGTTTTTTCTTTTTGGAGTTTACTTTTCTCTTTAGAAATTTATTTAGTCAGAACATATGTAAATGAAAAAGTGAATTTAACTTAGTAATAGAAAAGAATTAAAAAAAAATTATTAGAAATTAGCGTTTTTACAACCCCCTTTTAAAACCAAGGCATCACTGTGATGCATTTGCATGTCGTAAACATAGTTGTGTGGGTTTTTTATTCAACCGTTTTAAAAAATGTAGGTATCACTGTGACACAATTGCAGATAGTAAAATTGCTTGTGTTGTTTTTTTTTAAGCCACCACAAGACACAGCAGGTAGAATTGAAATTCCCCTACCCAAAAGTTCGAAATTGGGGGACATTAGAATTCGTCATAGAGGTATGGTTCCTTCGGTAAAGTTTCTTATTTTGATCCCTAGAATACGATTTTCACAGAGCATTGAGCGATTTTTAAATCGACCCGCCCTTGTGTAGACATAATGATTGAATTATTGATGTGCATACAAGTCACTGCTTAGCATCGGCTTAGAGATGATAGTATCCTTAGTGCTGCTAATATTCGTTACAATAAGAATGATATTCTTGTGATAAAACTTCAGTTGAGGGGTCGACTGCTAATATGCTACCAAAAATATCGGGAGAGGTGTCAAATGATACTTCTTGACATCGTTATTAATAATCCGAATTCGGAAAATAAAAATTTTAACTCGTTCAAAAGATATAAAGAAAACTCGAAAAATAACACGCGGATCCCTCCGAAACGGAGAGTGGAATCCGTAGTATTTTTGCGCAGAATACCTTTCTGGATTGTCGGCCTTCGGCCGCGCTTTTATACCCTGGGTGGGTTCAACACCGGTTTGGAGACCAAAACTATATCCACGCAAATAACTTATGTTCACAATTTTTTTTGTGGGTACAACAACATTACTACAACCACATGAAAATCGCCAACTTCAACTGAAAATATCTCAGGACGGAGATAACATTTTTCTTTTCCGTCTTCGGATTGTTGTTGTCGAGGTCAATAAGCGTCTTTTTCTTATTAGCAGTCGACCCCTCAACTAGACTTTTACAAAAAACTAATCAATGGTTGGCTATACATACATTAAGGGACCATTTGGTTTTATTCGTAAACCAAAGGGGTTTGACCTTCGAAATTTTGCATATAGGTCCTCAGGTAGTTTCCCTACGTGAATCAGTGAGTAATTTTTAATTGTTAACAATTTACTAGTAATTAATTGTTAAAGTTACTAAGGTATAACTATCACTTTTTATCTACATACAAACACTTTCACAAAAATTTTACACATAAGTACACTCTATAATGTTTATAAAGCCACAAACAACTATTTTCTTTTGTTTAAATTCGACTATTTTTATTTGAAGCGAATTTTGATGAGTTTTAAATTTTCAACATCTTCATTGATTTAATGAAATTTTTTTCATCTACTTGGATGCCCATATTATTTTGTAATATTACTAAACATGTCTCTTGTGCTCTGTCTCTAATTGAGTTTAAATAGTATATACACTCTTTTAAGCATTGCTCAATGCGGCTACACCTGGCAGTGTTTTGCCCTCAAGTAATTCCAATGATGCACCCCCACCAGTTGAAACATGTGATACTTTAGATTCTGTACCCCATTTGGCGTATCTACCCCACCAATAATAGTAACACCGCCGCTTTCGGTTGCCGATACTACATAATCCATAAACGCCTTTGTACCATTAGCAAAATTGGGAAATTCGAAGACACCCGGTTGGCCATTCCAAATAATGAATTTTGCACGGCAAATGGGTTCTTTGAATAATTCACTCGATTTAAATTACAAGCATATTAAAGTTGTTGAATGTACAATTAAATATTTTTGCCTACAATTCATACGTTCAAAAATAAAACAAACATTTCAGCAAGCCACTTCTAACAAAAATTATTCTTATGTACATGCAAATGTACGTATATATGTATGTTCATATGGCCGAAATCGCGATAAAGTGTACCGAACTTTTTTTTCTTTTTGCCAATATTACGTAAAACGCTACTTGCTATGAAGCTTTATATCGTAAATCACCCAACACACTATATGTGACCCGGTCTATGAAAAGGTGGGTTATGACTAAAAAAAAACAGCTGTTAAGAGCTGTTTCTCGCAATTTCTTTTTTGAGTCATAAGCCACCTTTTCTTAGGCCGGGTCACATATATCTTTGAATTAAAATTTTCTATATTTGATACACCCATTTAAAAAAAAATCTCTGAAGTAGAAAAATGAAGAAAAAATCAGCATCGGAGAAAAAGGTGAATAATATTTTAATGAATTATTTGCTTCGTACAATTTTAAGCTTAGTATAAAGAAAATAGTTTTTGTTTTTATCGGCCTATTGATAAATGATTCAAGGTTCGATTCGAGCTCAAGGCCAGAACAATAATTTTTTCCAATGATAATTATTGCTATTTTTTAATTTTTCTAAATTTGAAAAATTGTATTTTGTTTTTGGAATAGTAAGTAGAAAATTTTTCAGACAACCTGCCATAGCTGCGAAGATAGATCCATTTCGAAGGGTGCTAAGCCTTCATCATCAGTACGCTTTAGGCATGCTGCGCTAACCATTTAGTTATACAGCGGTGGTTTGTTTGACTGGCAAATTTGCTACTTCTATTCCTTTTTAATTATTGTTCTGGCCTTGAGCTCGAATCGAACCTTGAATCATAAAGAAAATAGTTTATTTTAATTGAATTCAAATAAATGGTAAGTGATTATGTCCGGTATGCATGTTTAGCTGCAGGGATTAAGGCTGCAATTTTGTGTAGCGTGGCAGTGCAAAAACCCCTTATTTTATGTTTATTTTGTAATTGAGCAATTTTTTAATGACGCACTGATAAATTCTCTTAACGTGGTTGATGGAATTTTAATATTTGTTGAAAAAACGTTGAATAATAACAGGCAACATGGACTAAAACTGGTCAAACATGTGTAGCGTGGCAGTGATTTTACAAAAAGTGTATAGTTTTTTCAATAAACTATAAATTTACAGGTTCGCTTAAACAACGCTCAGCAAAATAAAAACAAGTAAGGAAGGCAAAGTTGGGCTGTAACCGAACATTACATACTCAGCTCTCAAATTACAGCTTGCAAAACTTTAAAATTACTTTCTTTTAAAAGTGGGCGGTGCCACGCCCATTTTCCAAAATTTTACTAATTTTCTATTCTGTGACATAAGGCCAACCCACCTACCAAGTTTCATCGCTTTATCCGTCTTTGGTAATCAATTATCGCTCTTTATCGTTTTTCGATATTTTCGATATCGAAAAAGTGGGCGTGGTTATAGTCCGATTTCGTTCATTTTAAATAGTGATCTGAGTGCCCAGGAATTTACATGCGAAATTTCATTAAGATACCTCAAAATTTACTCAAGTTATTCTGTTTACGGACAGACGGACGGACATGGCTAAATGCATTTCTTTTTTCGCCCATATCATTTTGATATATAGAAGTCTATATCTATCTCGATTAGTTTATGCCGTTACGGGGTACCGTTTTGCGAACAAACTTAATATACTCTGTGAGCTCTGCTCAGCTGAGTATAATTATGTGGCTAAGCACAAATACAAGCTGAGCAGATCTGCTAAAGCAAGATTGTATCTAAAAAAAGAATATTGAAGAAAATGAAATTCCGCTCAAGGAAAAAATAACTACTAGAAGCGACGTGAAGCCACACGAAACGGTGTACAAAAATGTAGAGCAAAGAAGTCGACTAGGTTAGAATGGAATTCCCACGGGTAAAATTATACGCCAGGATTATAACTACCAACAAACACTCGGCAAAGCGGTGCGGAAATTAGATCGTGCATTTTCACAATCACCAACTAAAAAGAAAGCTGTGATGTCCCAAATTTTTTCAGCACATTAGAGTGCGTGATATTTTAGTTAACAACGCTTCTAACTTTGTGCGCGCTGTATCAATGACTCCATCAAAAATAGCGGTTGAAGAAGTAACAGTAGAACAAATTAAACGATCAAAGCGGAATCGAAAACCGCTGATTTGTTTTCAAATGCGAAACCAATACCCAATATTTCTAGTGTCCACCAAATACAAACGCGGGAGAAAAAAGTAATTTACTTTTTTATCTCTAAACAAAGATATAACTAATATGTGTCCCTATATATGTAAATGTATGCTGCGAATATGGTTTTTACGTTTTTGTATAATAACATATTGTTTACCAGCTCAAACATTTCTTAAAGGATATGATCGAAAATATATCTCTGTCTCACTTTTTTATGATTTCATAAAGTTTAGCTGAAACTACCCTAAAAACTATATTTATAATTCGTACGTGTAACATGGCAATGATTTGTTGTAGCGTGGCAGTGGCCAGAAATACTGCCATGAGATATATTGAAATAGGATTATAAGGAAATAGCAGGTATCTGGCCTTGGCTTGATATCTTGTCTGCGGTATACAGGATAGAGATTCGTATCCCTTGTACTAGTTCGCAGATTTTACCGAAAAAGTGTAGTAACATCTTAACACACTTCCGAAATTGTGTAGCGTGGCAGTGCAACAAAATCCACCATTACTTTAAAGCCATGAACGGTACATCGAAACTTAAATAAAAAGAATAATGACTTTTGGAATCCTTTCGAAAGGCGCTTAGAAAGTCGTACTTTAGTTAAATAGTTTAAAAGATATGCGCATAATCAATGTACGAATGTAGCGTGGCAGTGAAAAATTCCGCCATATGTACCAACAAAATAAAATTAGCGCCTCTATTTTCGATATGTTTGTATGCATGCGGGTGTATACTAATGTTTATGCACTAAGGCAATTTAATCAATATTATATATACATATGTATATTGCTTCTGTTCGTTCGGTTGTATTTAAAAATAATAACATTCGATTAATTCGCGAATTTATGATCCACTTAATGTGAGGAAACAAATTTGTATGTATTAATTTTTTCAAATTTAAACTGAACTTTATTGACAATGGGTTTCCAGTCCCCTTATTGTTTTATTGAAATTAATTATTAGCGTGCAATCAAAAACTATTTTGGATGATGGCAAAGAAGTATAACTTCTCACGCGCAAACATAAATACAAGCACCCCTTTTGTTCTTTGTAGCGATGTAGACTCAATTTCTATATTCCTATAGATGTCGTCATAAGCTCATTAAATCGAATGTGTTACAGATGAACAGATGTTTAAACTTAATACAAGATCTGGATTATGTCAACGCATTCAGTATCGAGCAGTGTTGTTGTTCAAAATTTAGTGCACTGCCCCCAACTATGGTTTTATGGCAGCAGCATACAATAGATCTAATTAGCTGTTTGAAAACAGATATAACTTATTAATTATACTCTTTGCACTTTTTTCTATTTGTTCCTTGCAAATACAGTCATTGTACAAATATCGCATAATCGTTCTCAAATTAATACATCTATTCAATTATGCAAACGCCTACATATATGAATATAAACAACTATAAGGAATTTTCTATAGCTAGTTTGATAGAACAAAAGCCGTTTGATTAATTTTTATTATACCTGAAATTTTATGAGGTAATTTGCCCAAAAACTTCTTTAAGCTATACTAGGCGGAGTGAATAAAATAATTAGCTTCAATTCGTTTAACCTTGATTAAAAAGTATTCTTATTCCTCAGATCTAGAGGAAAAATCTTTTGTTTGTTTTTTATTTATTTCGTAAATCGAGCGCCTGACACTTGTTTCATAATAATACTACACTTTTCCCTGTTTATAATGAGAATATATAACTTTGTATTGAGAAATATAAGTTTTTATTGAGAAAACGCTAATCGATATTGTGAAATCCAACTTTATAATGAGAAAATAAAAATTGATAATGAGAAGCGTAACTTCTTATTAGTTTAAGTTAGGTGGAACTGGCCGGTCCATGAGGACGACCAAACTGAAAAACCAGGACCTATGTTATAAAATAATTTCCTAGGACTTAAGCCACTTTCTGCTTCTAGATCTAACAGCTGTATCACTGCTAAGAGCTGGAGTCTTAGTCTGGCAAGCACAGGGCACGAGTACAGAACGTGGTCAATCGTTTCCTCTTCCAACCCACACTTCATACATCTGCTATCACTGACCAAGCCTAATTTGAAGACGCCAGAAGGCAGTGTCCTCTCTTTTTAATGATAGAAGCAACTTAGTTAGTCTAAGTTTGTAAGACCTACACATAATCTTCGACACTTTCTAGCCCCGCGCTTGAACGCACGCCTTTCCCGCTTGGTCGATAATGTGCACCTCTCGCCTTCGCTTAATCTTGACAAGTCTAATTGGGACGTCTACGGAGCAAGCTTCAAGGCATGCGCACTTTTTAGCCATTTCATCCGCTTTTTCATCCCCATCTATTCTGGGACCCGATAATATATGTATGCTTCTCCCTGTCCCGATTCTCTCCAGAAACTGCTTACACTCTAACACGCATTTAGATGCTGTGCTATGCGCACAACAGACATTTTTAAGCTGCGAACGCGTTTCAATACAGGTCCGCTTAAGTAAAACAAGTACAAAAAAAAAATAAATGTTTTTATTTTCTCATTATGAACTTACATTTACTAATTACCAAATTCTCTTTTCTCAACATGACGTAGCGTTTCTCATTATCAATATATATATTCTCATTATACAATTACATTTTTCATTATGAATTTATATTTTCTCAATATAAACTTTCATTCTCTAATTATAAACTTGAAAAGGTATAGTATTTTTCGTTCAATATTGTTTTAAACATATTTTGAAAATTATTTTTACCTTTTTAATTTGATATTATTTAAAAGCGTGATTTTTAGTTTTTTTTTTTAACTATATTTACTTGTAGCGATGTAAACTTAATTTCTATATTCCTATAGATGCCGTCTTAAGGTCATTAAATTTAACGAATATGTTAAAGATGAACAGAAGTTTAATTCGGTAGCAAATTAACGTCCCATTAACACTTAATACAAGATCTTGATTATGTCAACCCACTTAGTTTCGAACGGTGTTGTTGCTCTAAATTTAGTGCACTGCCCCCAGCTATGGTTTTGTGGTAGGAGAATAAAATAGAACTAATTAGCTGCTTGAAAACAGATATAACTAATTAAGTAAATCCTTTGTACGTTTCTCTATTTGTTCCTTAAAAATACAGTTATTGTACACATGTCACATGATCGTTCTCAAATTAATATATCAACTCAGTTGTGCAAACACTTACAGTGATGCAAAAGATAATAGGGACAATTTACTGCCAACTACTAAATCAATTATATCAGCAGAACTTCAATATCTTCCTTGGAATAGTGCAGCCTATAAAAATAATATTTAAAGGTTGTTTCATTAAATTACATGCATGATCGCCTTGGTGTTGTTGATTTTTTATACTCAGCTGAGCAAGGCTCCGAGAGTATATTAACTTTGTTCGCATAACGGCAATCCGTAATGATCTGTGCGAAAAAAGAAATTTATTTAGCCATGTCCGTCCGTCCGCCCTTCCGTCCGTAAAAACGATAACTTGAGTCAATTTTGAGGCACTCATCTCAGATCGCTATTTAAAATGAACGAAATCGGACTAAAACCACGCCCACTTTTTCGATATCGAAAATTTCGAAATACCCAAAAAGTGCGATAATTCATTACCAAAGACGGATAAAGCGATGAAACTTGGTATGTCGGTTGACCTTATGACGTAGAATAGAAAATTAGTAAAGTTTTGGACAATGGGCGTGGCACCGCCCACGTTTGAAAGAAGGTAAATTGAAAGTTTTGCAAGCTGTAATTTGGCCATCGTTGAAGATATCATGATGAAATTTGGCAAGAGCGTTACTCCTATTCCGGTATGTGTGATAAATAAAAATTAGCAAAATCGGATGACGAACACACCCACTCTAAAAAAAAAAATTTAAAAGTCAAATTTTAACAAAAAATTTAATATCTTTACAGTATATAAGTAAATTATGTCCACATTCAACCCCAGTAATGATATGCTGCAATGTACAAAAATAAAAGAAAATTTCAAAATGGGCGTGACTCCGCCCTTTTTCATTTAATTTGTCTAGAATACTTTTAATGCCATAAATCGAACAAAAATTAACCAACCAATGTGAAATTTAGTAGGCGCATAGATTTTATGACGTTAACTGTTTTCTGTGAAAATGTGCGAAATCGGTTGAAGCCACGCCCAGTTTTTATACACAGTCGACCGTCTGTCCTTCCGCTCGGCCCTTAACACGATAACTTGAGCAAAAATCGATATATCTTTACTAAACTTAGTTCACGTACTTATCTGAACTCACTTTATCTCGGTAAAAAAATGGCCGAAATCCGACTATGACCACGCCCACTTTTTCGATATCGAAAATTACGAAAAAAAATGCCGTAATTTTTTATCAAATTTGAAAAAAGGGATGAAGCATTGTAATTGGATTGGTTTATTGACGCAAAATATAACTTTAGAAAAAATTTTGTAAAATGGGTGTGACACCTACCATATTAAGTAGAATAAAATGAAAAAGTTCTGCAGCGAAATCAAAAGCCCTTGGAATTTTGGCAGGAATACTGTTCGTGGTATTACATATATAAATAAATTAGCGGTATCCGACAAATGATGTTCTGGGTCACCCTGTCCACATTTTGGTCGATATCTCGAAAACGCCTTCAAATATACAACTAAGGGCCACTCCCTTTTAAAACCCTCATTAAGACCTTTAATTTGATACCCATATCGTACAAACACATTCCAGAGTCACCCCTGGTCCCCATTTATGGCATATCTCGAAAAAGCGTCCACCTATAGAACTAAGGCCCACTCTCTTTTAAAATACTCATTAGCGCCTTTCATTTGATTCCCATATCCTACAAGCACATTCTAGAGTCACCTCTGGTCCACCTTAATGGCGATATCTTTAATGGCGTTCACTTATAGAACTATGGCCCACTCCCTTTTAAAATACTGTTTAATAACTTCCATTTGATACCCATGTCATACAAACACATTCCAGGGTTACCCTAGGTTAATTTTCCCACATGGTGATTTTCCCTTATTTTGTCTCCCTAGCTCTCAGTTGAGTATGTAATGTTCGGTTACACCCGAACTTAGCCTTCCTTACTTGTTTTTTTGTTTTAGGTGTACCACCTATGCAGGTCTACTACTCGTGGTGAAAAAAATATGATTGTGTGGATTTGATTTTGTACAACACTTTTTAAAAATTGTGCATGTGCTACTGTGGATATAAACACGTCCATCTGTATATTTGCTTTTGCAACTCTTTTCACAGGGATATTTAAGGTCATAATTTTTGTTTTTGTTTTCTAATAAATTAAGGTTTGTGAAATGCACACAGGTGAGTATAATTTCCTTCGCAGATAAGTAGCTTTTTTATGTGAGTGAGTGAGGTGAGTATTTATTTTCTGCAGGGGTAAGTTTAATTTTCTTCGCAAATACTCATCGGAATTTTTTTGCACTTAAGCGCCAAATACACGACACGAACATTTCCGCGAACATTCCGCAATCTTGTTCGCAGCTTTGGCCATACACCATACGAACTTTTGGCCGAACATTAGTTCTCTTTCAGACAGCGATGAATACGAACAACAATTGTGCTGCAGCAATATTGCTCGCTGTGACAATTAAGCGTAAAAAAAAGAGAGAAGATCGCAAAAAAAGAATTTGGTGAAAAGAATGGTTTAAAAAACGAGCAGTTCTTGGACAAAGTGAGCTTATTAAAGAACTGGAATTCACGTCACAAAATGATTTTAAAAATTACGTTCGTATGAGCAAGGCAACATTTGACCAACTTTTACAAAAAATTTTGCCACTCATAACGAAACGGGATACAATAATGAGAGAAGCGATTCCCCCTCATCACCGCCTTGCTTTAACTTTGCGCTTTCTAGCTAGTGGCAATATCTTTGAAGACTTAAAATTTTTGACAGCAATTGCGCCCCAAACGATTGGGAAAATAGTTACAGAGACTTGGGATGCCATAATAAGTCAATTGAAAGATTTTATTAAGGTAAATATTTATTGATTAAATTATTTGTTTTCGACTAAACAAGGAAAGGTTCATATGTACATATGTGGGTCTGAAAATTATTGGTTTTTTGAAGTAAAAATAAAAATAAATTATTCGTCCGTTTCAAACGATGCAAAGAAATTTTGTAAGTTTTCTACCGAGCTCGAATTAATGGATGATGTATCTTCAACGATTCGTACGTTTTGTGTGACTTGAGGTGACATTCTACTACTGTTTATGGACGAGCCGCTACTTAAAGGAGTCGGAACTCTTATTGTATAATTCTGCATGTGTTGGGGCACCGCGTAGTTAAGTTGCGTAGACGTGCGCATTGGGTATTGCGGAATGACATTTGGTGTTAATATTTGACTTGGGTTAAAAACATTTTGGATTTGAATTGCGTGTCTAAATTCCAATGCTACCTAGCAACTTTGAAATAAAACATCTGATATGATTTTTCGCGCAATAGTTTTCTGGGAGGCCTCCATTTCACTATATTGCGAAGCCCACGATTGAGCCAAGGAGTCACCTTTTCTTTTGTTTGGTCGAACAGTGAATTTATAAAAAGAAAGATTTATAAGTTTTTCATTACTTTTCAGCTTCCACAAACAGAAAAAGATTGGAAGGTAGAAGCGAAAAATTTTGATGCACCCTGGAACTTCCCAAATTGTATAGGCGCAATTGATGGAAAACACGTCAATATAACAAAGCCACCTGGATCTGGATTTTTTTATTATAATTATAAAAAAAAATTTTCCATCATTTTAATGGCAGTGGTTAATGCTAATTACGAATTTTTGATGGTGGATTTTGGCACAAATGGAAGAGCGTCTAATGCCGGTCTTTTTAGCGAAACAAAATTTTTTTCATCTCTAAAAAATAAAACATTGAAAATTCCTGACCCTCATCCGCTTCCAAACTACGAAGAAAAACTACCATTTGTATTCGTAGCTGACGATGCTTCTCCCCTGTTAGAAAATATCATGAAGCCATTTAGCCACAACACACTCAAGGAAGAAGAAATAATTTTTAACTACAGGCTTTCTCGGGCGAGAAGAATTGTTGAAAACTGTTTTGGCATTTTAGCATCAAGATTTGGAATTCTCCTACAAACTATTAATTTATCACCAGAAAAAGTCACGAAAATTGTGTTAACCTGTTGCTACTTGCATAACTTTTTACGGAGGCAAAATGAGGAGACGTATTTTGAAGGTGGATTCGATGTTGAAGAAACAGATCCCGGAGCGATAGAATACGCCGATTGGCATAATGACCATGGACTTACAGCTCTTCAAGCTTCAAGTGCAAAGAATGCATCCAATTTAGCAAAAACTACTCGAGAAAAATATTATAATTATTTTAATACAGTGGGAGCAGTTCCGTGGCAGAACAATATATTAAATATAAGAAAGTGAATCATTTACGGAATAAAAACAGAAATGTGTTTGTATATTCATCCTGCATTGTGGTAACGCCTGCCAAAGGTTCTTCTTGATCTTTCAAAAAGCATAGCAAATCATAGCACCAAAAAGTAGGAACATATTCATCCTCAGCACCAGCACCAGACTTCAAACTATCTATCTTTTTTTTTTTTTATTCACGCCGGTATTGCGCCCGCAAACTACTTGTTTTTTTTATAACTGTATCCTTTGTGGCATCAGGATCTACTTCTTTTAATTTTTCGATTAAAGTCGCATAATCATTATTTTTTTTAATTCTATTACAATAATCTTTGCTTTTTACTTGCCACAATGATGGCAAAGATTTATACATTTCAATAAATTCACTCAGAAATTTTTTATTGTCCATTTTACTTTTCCGCGCACGTCTGTTCCATTCAGAAATTACTACGATTATGAGCTATTTCGCCATACACGCACGAACAGTTCGCGCAAATGTTCGCCAAAAATTAAAATATTTTGATTTTTGGCGAACATTTGCGCGAACTGGCAAACACCACCATACACGACAGAAAAGGTCGCAGAAACATGACATAACGGGAATGTTCGCGGAAATGTTCGTGTCGTGTATTTGGCGCTTTACTTAAAACCAAATAAAATGATGATAAAAAAATTTTAAGGACCCCCTTTATATAAATGGACCAAAAAATAGAACGCAATTTTTCCTTTATAAAGACATAGTCTTGTTGAATTTTGACTAAAAAACTTTAACAATAGCTCTTGTAAAAGAATTTTGGGATTTAAAACTATACAAGTGGAGCGCAATCTTCCAATTAAAGGCAAACCATATACTTGGGATTAACTAATTGATTATTTAAAATTTAAGCACGCGCTCTTCCTTTATAATTTTAAATCCCAAAATTCTTTTACAAGAGCTATTGTTAAAGTTTTTTAGTCAAAATTCAACAAGACTATGTCTGTATTAAAGTAAAAATTGCCTTTTATTTTTTGGTCCATTTATATAAAGGTAGTCCTTAAAATTTTTTTATCATCTATTTACTTTCACTTTTTTTAGTGCTGCCTAAAAAAAGGCATTTGGAATTTTGGGTTCTGACTCAAAAATCGATTTCAAGATTCCCTTCGTTTTTCAAGGATTTGCAGTTATCTTGACTAGCGCGCCACCTAGCGGAAATTTGTTTTCTATAAGTTGTATTGTCACTAGACCTCTAAATAAGTGCCAAGTTTCAAGTCTCTAGGTAACCGGGAAGTTAATTAAAAATGAATTGAAAAAATCCCAAATCAACAATAATTTTCTTAATATCTCGATCCATGCGCCACCTAGCGAATTTTTTTTGATATAATATTGCACTGTCACCGTGTTCTGACTCACGGCTCAATCTCCAGCTCACCGGGAAGTTACTAAAAAATCGATTGCAAGATTCCCCTCGTTTTTCAAGGATTTGTAGTTTCTCCCTTAGCGCGCCACCTAGCGGAATTTTGTTTTCTGTAAATTGTATTGCCGCCAAGCCTCGAACTGTGGGCCAAGTTTCAAGTATCTAGATCACCGGGAAGTTAGTTAAAAATGGATTGAAAGATTCCCAAATCAAAATTATTTTTTTTAATATCTCGATCCATGCACCATGTAGAGAATTTTTTTTGATCAAATATTGCATTGTCTGACTCAGGCCCAAGTTCCAGGTCTCTAGCTCACGGGGAGGTTACTCAAAAATCGATCGCAAGATTCCCTGCGGTCTTTCAGGGATTTTCGTTTATATCGATACGTCTGCCACCTGGCGGCGTTTTGTTTTCCACGAATTGTAGTGCCATCGACTCGCAAACCATGTGCCAAGTTTCAAGTCTCTCGATCACCGAGAAGTTAGCTAAAAGTCGATCTCAAAATTTCCATTTAAAATTAATTTTCTGGTTTAATTTTTATCTTCGATGGTTAATAAAACAGCAGAAACGTCCGGATTAATTATCTTAATACTTTATTCTTCAGCCATCAATCCAATAATGAACCAGAAGTCCACCATCTTCTCTTTTCTTCCTTTACAGTGATGTATTTTTCCTTATTCTATAAATTAGTTGACATGGTTGCATTTATGATCTTACACTGTATATCTCGATCCGTGCGCCACCTAGCGGATTTTTTTTTTCACTTGCATTGTAATGTCTCCCAGATCTGAACTATGATCTAAGTATCAAGTGTCTAGCTCAACGCGAAGTTGCCGAAAAAGACTTTTCCGTGGATCAACAATTCGTATGGAAATGAGGGGGTAAACATGAAAGCGACTTAATATAAAGGTATGAAAAAATGGGATTTTTAAAATAAAAATGAATCTCTCCCCACTGGTGGACACGTCTCAAGTCTTCACACTTTCATTTTGGGTAAGCAAACCTAATAGGTGACCAAACAGAATTACTCCTTAAGGTAAAAACCCATCAGCTCTAGTAAAAATACCAAAGATAAATGTAAGGCGTGATAACCTCCGAAGAGGTCTAAGGCTGAGCTTCTCTCGTAGGTTCCTATAAAACGTATCGCTTTCCCTATTCCATGAGATGTATACACCTTTTATAGAGCAGAAATATTAAAAATTCTCTGAAAGTAATGGAAATTGCATGTCGCAAATTATCGACACCATGCAACTATTGACACCCCATACTAAATCACCTCAACCGCGACATCGATATATTCCACGGTAGTTATGAAGACTGGCCAGCATTTAGAGATATGTTTAGGGCGGTATATGGTTATCATCCCCGATTAACTCAAGCCAAACAACTTTATCACCTGCTATAAAGACAAAAGGAACTCTGCCTCAACCCACCTCTTTATGGCAAAAACCAAAATCGCACCCCTGCAAACAGTTAACTTGCCACGACTAGATCTCTGCGGAGCCGTGTTATTATCGAAATAAATAACTCAAACTCAATTTCAATTGAAGTTGCCACCACACTAACTGACACTGTGGTCAGATTCCTCCATTGTGTTGGCCTGGCTAGAAAAGCCCAGAGCGTCAGCAACACACTTTGGCGGCACGTACCTAGCGATGACAACCCCGCCGATTTAGGAACTCGAGGATGCAAACACCAAGATTTAGTTGACTGCTCATTATGGTTTAAATGGATCCCAGTAGCTCTCTAAGATACACCCCTTCCAATTCATCTCCCCAGAGAAAAACACATTAAGGCCGTTTCATTCATCACATCCAAAACCACCTCTTTCCCAACTCGATAGCCCTCACTCACGGGTAAGACGCTAAAATGAAACTCATGATGATATTGCAATGCCATCATTTCCGAGCAGAAATCACTCAGTTAGAAGAATCAAACCCTATCAGCAAGAAAAGCTCCCTGCTCACCCGAAAAGCAACTAATGATACAGAAGGAATACTACATCTCCAGACTCAAGCAGAATGTAAAACAAGTAAGGAAGGCTAAGTTCGGGTGTAACCGAACATTACATACTCAGCTGAGAGCTTTGGAGACAAAATAAGGGAAAATCACAATGTAGTAAAAAGAACCTAGGGTAACCCTGGAATGTGTTTGTATGACATGTGTATCAAATGGAAGGTATTAAAGAGTATTTTAAAAGGGAGCGGGCTATAGTTCTATAGGTGGACGACATTTCGGGATATCGCCATAAAGGTGAAACAGGGGTGACTCAAGAATGTGCTTGTACGATATGGGAATCAAATGAAAGGCGTTAATGAGTATTTTAAAAGGTAGTGGGCCTTAGTTCTATAGGTCGACGCCTTTTCGAGATGTCGCCATAAAGGTGGACCAGGGCTGACTCTAGAATGTGTTTGTACGATATGGGTATCAAATTAAAGGTATTAATGAGGGTTTTAAAAGGGAGTGACGCTTAGTTGTATATGTGAAGGATTTTTCGAGATATCGACCAAAATGTGGACCAGGGTGACCCAGAACATCATCTGTCGGGTACCGCTAATTTATTTATATATGTAATACCACGAACAGTATTCCTGCCAAGATTTCAAGGGCTTTTGCTTTCGCCCTGCAGAACTTTTTCATTTTATTCTACTTAATATGGTAGGTGTCACACCCATTTTACAAAGTTTTTAACAAAGTTATATTTTGCGTCAATAAACCAATCCAATTACAATGTTTCATCTCTTTTTTCATATTTGTTATAGAATTATGGCACTTTTTTCATTTTTCGTAATTTTCGATATCGAAAAAGTGGGCGTGGACATAGTCGGATTTCGGCCATTTTTATACCAAGATAAAGTGTGTTAAAATAAGTACGTGAACTAAGTTTAGTAAAAATATATCGATTTTTGCTCAAGTTATCGTGTTAACGGCCGAGCGGAAAGACAGACGGACGACTGTGTAAAAAACTGGGCGTGGCTTCAACCGATTTCACCCATTTTCACAAAAAACAGTAAACGTCATAAAATCTATGCCCCTACCAAATTTCCAAAGGATTGGTAAATTTTTGTTCGATTTATGGCATTAAAAGTATTCTAGACGAATTAAATGAAAAAGGGCGAAGCCACGCCAGTTTTGAAATTATCTTTTAGTTTTGTATTTTGTTGCACCATATCATTACTGGAGTTGAATGTTGACATAATTTACTTATATACCGTAAATATATTCAATTTTTTGTTAAAATTTGACGGGCGAGTTCGTATTGCGATTTTGCTAATTTTTCCTTAGCACACATATAGTAATAGGAGTAACGTTTCTGCCAAATTTCATCATGATATCTTCAACGACTGCCATATGACAGCTTGCAAAACTTTGAAATTACCTTCCTTTAAAAGTGGGCGGCGCCACGCCCATTATCCAAAATTTTAATAATTTTCTATTCTGTGTCATAAGGTCAACCCACCTACCAAGTCAGATCATTTAGATATATAGAAGTATATATCTATCTCGATTAGTTTATGCCGTTACGGATTACCCTTATGCGAACAAAGCTAATACACTCTGTGAGCTCTGCTCAGCTGAGTATAAAAAAGCATATTCAACTGCAATGAATGCGTTCGCTACGCTTCGGTGTCATTAAGCGTAACCGGCGTTGACTTTGCTGACCCATTTATGGTGAAGACGTCCCCTTGCGACGAGCTTCCTACTCAAAAGTATACATTATGCGTATTTGTATGCTTCTCTACTAAAACGGTCCATCTCGAACCTTGCACAAGTTAGACAACTGAGGTCTTCAGAGAAGCCTTATCTCGCTTCGTATGACGACGCGTATTTCCCCACAAAGTAAGATATGATATGGAAAGACATTCGCTGGTGCTCAACGAGCTATTCAAATAGAGTTTGTAATTTTCATCAAAGAAGCAATTGTAGATCAAGCTGGAAGATTTGCGGCACCAGGTTTTTCTTTGCAGTTTATACCCCCTTATGCAAGCGTAAAAATCTTCAAGACACATTTTACTAAAGTAGCAGGAAGTCAAAGGTTTACGGTCGGCTTATACTTATTTACAATTAAAACAAGGGTTTTGGCGCGTTTTTATTTCTAAAAGTGAAGTGCCGATATTTTCCCTTAAATATTTTCTTAGTGCTCCATACCCCATACAAGTGCAATTTTATAGGGCTTTATAAGAAGCTTCAACAACAAAGTTTTTACCATATATAATGCAAAAATATCAATAAGCTCGTTTTGTCTCTATTATTTTTCCCATAATTGTATATAAATAAACAATTAAATAAATAAATACAAGGCACGATAACCTCCGAAGAGATTTAAGGCCGAGCTTCTCTTTCAATTTGCGTAGTGCTCCTTTTAATTTTTCCTAAAAATTGGCGGGACTGGGCATACTTGTTTTATGCCGATTCTGAGCAGCTTTTTATGGTAGAAATACATCCAGAGTGTTTAACTTCCGAGGGGTAACCCCACTTAGAAAAACTTTTTTTCTAAATTTTTGATGTTTCTTTGCACGGGAGTTTAACCCAGGACCCTCGGTGTGATAGGCGGATCACCCCACCACCACAACACGGCGGCCGCCAATTACTATATATGTCATACTTCTATATTATACTATATACTAAAGACTGGGTACACTCGCAAACATTGTGTTAATGTTTTTTTTTCGTATTCAATAATCGAATTTACCTAAATAAAAATGTTTTCTTGCCACACTTATGCTGCTACAATCACAAAAATTTAGTACGCTGTCTTTTTTCCAATTCAAAACTCGTTTTTATTTACACAAAAAATTTTGTATAAATAGCACCCACAAATTTCAATTTCCTTCACTTCAAACTTAAAAATCAACGCAAAATCTTTAAATAAAATGAATTTAGGCAGTTCTTTCGTGATACTTTTTGTCTTCCTTAGCTGTATTTTTACTAATACGAATTCTGAATATCGCGTTGTGGGTGGTAGTGATTCGGATATAAATAATAACCCACATGCGGTGGGAATATTTATTGGCGGGCAATATCGTTGCATGGGTGCTTTCATCACTAGGCAAAAAGTGCTTACATCTGACTTTTGCTTGGGAAATTCCGACGAGTCTATCATCAGGGTTAAAGCTGGTGCAACCGATTTACGTAGGGCAAGAACAACTCGCGATGCGGAACGTATAATTCGTCCAAGAGATATTATTACGACACCGGTAGAAATGGATTTAGCTGTGATTTTTTTAAATAAGCCTATCAACGATCGAAGAAACGTACATACAATAAAACTTTGCGAAATTCCATTAAACCCGGGCGTAAAATTACAGATCAGTTCATGGGGTTCGAAAACTGGAATGGATTTGGAAGTTTCGCAAAATCTCCAATCTGCAGAATTTGAAGTAATCCCAACCAACGAATGTAAGGAGCAATATGCGGCTCATTATGCTGCGGAAAAGAGAACTCTCCCACTAACAGCAATTTGTTTAATGGATATGCATTATCAAAAGAATACGTGTTGGGGAGATCATGGTGCACCGGCCGTTAAGGATAACAAACTTTGTGCGATGGTAGCAGGTGGGCACCAACATTATCCGATTGTATACACAAGTATGAGGAATACTTATGTTCGAAACTTTATAGAAAGTGCGATAAGATCTTAATTGCAAGGTATTTATGCGGTGATATTTCAATAAGCAGTCCAAATGGCAATATTTCTCTTTTTGTTATTTACAAATAAAAAATAAAAAATGTAATTGCGATTTAAAAAAAACGTTGGTTGTATTTAATTAAAATGTGACGCATGCAAATTCCTTAGGTTGTGAGATCAAACTTTAAACATAACTTTAAAGTTCCCTCGTTTACAAATAGAACATGAGACAAAATGAAAATAACGAAATAAATGAGGCAAACTAAAACAATTGATCCAACCAACCTTATTATTGATATCGTAGCATATCGCCTTTGTCATAGCCATACCATAGCCAGTTAATTATTTTTTGGTTTTCAGCCATACCCATAATCTATAAATTTTTGCTCTTGCGAATTTATTCACATTTTGGCGTTATTATTTTTATACTCAGATGAACAGAGCTCACTTTGTTCGCATAACGATAATCCGTAACGGCATAAACCAATCGAGATACATATAGACTTCTATATATCAAAATGATTTTGCCGAAAAAAGAAATTTATTTAGCCATGTCCGTCCGTCCGTCCGTTTGTCCGTCCGTCCGTAAACACGATAACTTGAGTAAATTTTGAGGTGCCTTGATGAAATTTGGTATGTAAATTCCTGGGCACTCATTTCAGATCGCTATTTAAAATGAACGAAGTCGGACTATTACCACGCCCACTTTTTCGATATCGAAAATTTCGAAAAACCCAAAAAGTGCGATAATTCATTACCAAAGATGGATAAAGCGATGAAACCTGGTAGGTGAGTTGATCTTATGACGTAGAATAGAAAATTATTAAAATTTTGGACAATGGGCGTGGCACCGCCCACTTTAGAAAGAAGGTAATTTGAAAGTTTTGCAAGCCGTAATTTGGCAGTCGTTGAAGATATCATGATGAAATTTGGCAAGAGCGTTATTCCTATTTCTATATGTGCGCTAAATAAAAATTTGCAAAATCGTATGACGAACACCCCCACTTTAAAAAAAAATTTTTTTAAGTCAAATTATAACAAAAAATTTAATATCTTTACAGTATATAAGTAAATTATGTCAACATTCAACTCCAGTAATGATATGGTGCAACAAAATACAAAAATAAAAGAAAATTTCAAAATGGGCGTGGCTCCGCCCTTTTTCATTTAATTTGTCTAGAATACTTTTCATGCCATAAGTCGAACAAAAATTTACCAATCCTTGTGAAATTTGGTAGGGGCTTAGATTCTAGGACAATAACTGTTTTCTGTCAAATTGGGCGAGATCGGTTGAAGCGATGCCCTGTTTTTATACACAGTCGGCCTTCTCTCCTTCCGCTCGGCCATTAACACGATAACATGACCAAAAATCGATATATCTTTACTAAACTTAGTTCTCGTGCTTATCTGAACTCACTTCATCTTAGTACTAAAAATGGGCGATATTCGACTATGACCACGCTCCCTTTTTCGATATCGAAAATTTCGAAAAAATTAAAAAATGCTGTAATTTTATACCAAATACGATAAAAGAAAAAACTTTGTAAAATGGGTGTGACACCTACCATATTAAGTAGAAGAAAATGAAAAAGTTTTGGAGGGCGAAATCCAAAGGCGTTGGAATAATGGCAGGAATACTGTTCGTAGTATTACATATATAAATAAATTAGCTGTACCCGACAGATGATGTTCTGGGCCCGATATCTCGAAAACGCATTCACATATAAAAGTAAAATTCATTCCCTTTTAAAACCCTCATAAGATATTCATTTGATACCCATATCGTACAAACACATTCTAGAGTCACCCCTGGTCCATCTTTATAGCGATTTCTCGAAAAGGCGTCCACCTATAGAACTAAGCCCCACGCCCTTTTAAAATACTCATTAACACCTTTCGTTTGATACCCATATTGTACAAACGAATTCTAGAGTCACCTCTGGTCCACCTTTATGGCGATATTTCGAAAAGGCGACCACCTATACAACTACCACCACTCCCTTTTAAAACCCTCATTAATACCTTTAGTTTGATACCCATATCGTACAAACGCAATCTAGAGTCACCCCTGGTCCACCTTTATGCCGATATCTCGAAAAGGCGACCACCTATACAACTACCACCACTCCCTTTTAAAACCCTCATTAATACCCTTAGTTTGATACCCATATCGTACAAACGCATTCTGGAGTCACCCCTGGTCCACCTTTATGCCGATATCTCGAAAAGGCGACCACCTATACAACTACCACCACTCCCTTTTAAAACCCTCATTAATACCTTTAATTTGACACCCATATCGTACAAACGCATTCTAGATTCACCCCTTGTCCACCTTTATCCCGATATCTCGAAAAGGCAACCACCTATACAGTTACCACCACGCCCTTTTAAAACCCTCATTAATATCTTTAATTTGATACCCATATCGTACACACACATTCTAGAGTCACCCCTGGTCCACCTTTATGGCGATACCTCGAAACGGCGTCTACCTATGGAACTAAAGATCACTCCCTCATAAAATACTCTTTAATACCTTCCGTTTGATACACATGTCATACAAACACATTCCAGGGTTACCCTAGGTTCTTTTTACTACATTGTGATTTTCCCTTATTTTTTCTCCTCAGCTCTCAACTGAGTATGTAATGTTCGGTTACACCGGAACTGAACCTTCCTTACTTCTTTTTTTTTTGTTTTTTTTTTTTTTTTTTGAAGGTGGTAATTCGTAAATATCTCAAAAACGTTACCATAGAATTAAAAATAACCTTGATTGTCAGAATCAGGGGGTGATTTTACATAGGAATTTCATAACGGCGTCTCTGGTGCAGAAAAAACGTTGGAATTTGTGATCCAGTGTAATTAAAAGAAACGGTAAGCGGAAATTTTCACAATAAGATTTTTATATGCTTTTTATTAATTTTTTTACTCAGCTGAGCAGAGCTCACAGAGTATATTAACTTTTTTCGCATAACGGTAATCCGTAACGGCATAAACTAATCGAGATAGATATAGACTTCTATATATCAAAATAATCTGGGCGAAAAAAGAAATTCATTTAGCCATGTCCATCCGTCCGTCCGTCTGTCCGTAAACACGATAACTTGCGTAAATTTTGAGGTATCTTGATGAAATTTGGTATGTAGGTTCCTGGGCGCTTATCGCAGATCGGGCTACAACCACGCCCACTTTTTCGATATGGAAATTCCGAAAAACCGATAAAGTGCGATAGTTTATTACCAAAAACGGATATAGCGATGAAACTTGGTAGGTGCGTTGACCTTATGACGCAAAATAGAAAATTAGTAAAATTTTGAACAATGGGCGTGGCACCGCTCACTTTTAAAAGAAGGTAATTTAAAAGTTTTGCAAGCTGTAATTTCGCAGTCGATGAAGATATAATGATGAAATTTGGCGGGCACGTTCCCCCTATTACTATATGTGTGCTAAATAAAAATCAGCAAAATCGGAGAAGGACCACACCCACTTTTAAAAAAAAAATTTTTTTGAAGTCAAATTTTAACATAAAATTTAATATCTTTACAGTATATAAGTTAATTATGTCAACATTCAACTCCACTAATGATATGGTGCAACAAAATACAAAAATAAAAGAAAATTTCAAAATGGGCGTGGCTCCGCCCTTTTTCATTTAATTCGTCTAGAATACTTTTAAGGCCATAAGTCGAACAAAAATATACCAATCCTTGTGAAACTTGGTAGGTACATAGATTCTATGACGGTAACTCTTTTCTGTGAAAATGGGCGAAATCGGTTGAAGCCACGCCCGGTTTTTATACACAGTCGACCGTCTGTCCATCCGCCCGGCCGTTAACACGATTACTTGAGCAAAACTTGATATATTTTTACTAAACTTAGTTCACATACTTATCTGAACATTCTTTATCTTGGTATAAAAAACGGTCGAAATCCGGCTATGACCACGCCCACTTTTTCAATATCGCAAATTACGAAAAATGAAAAAAATGCCACAATTCTGTACCAAATATGAAAAAAGAGATGAAACATGGTAACTGGATTAGTTTATTGACGCAAAATATAACTTTGGAAAAAACTTTGTAAAATGGGTGTGACACCTACCATATTAAGTAGAAGAAAATGAAGCTTAGCAGGAATACTGTTCGTGGTATGATATATATAAATAAATAAGCGGTACCCCACAGATGATACCCTGGTCCACATTTTGGTCAATATCTCGAAAACGCCTTCACATATACAACTAAGGGCCACTCCCTTTTAAAACCCTCATTAATACCTTTAATTTGATGCCCATATCGTAAAAGTACATTCTAGAGTCACCCCTGGTCCACCCTTATTGCGATACCTCGAAAAGGCGTCCACCTATAGAACTAAGGCCCACTACGTTTTAATAATCAGTAACACCTTTCATTTGATAGCCATATCATCACACGCGCATTGTAGAGTCACCCCTGGCCCCCCTTAATGGCGATATCTCGAAAAAGCGTCCAGCTATAGAACTAAGGCCCACTCCCTTTTAAAATACTCATTATCACCTCTCATTTGATACCCATATCGTACAAACACATTCTAGAGTCACGCCTGGTCCACCTTTATGGCGATATCCCGAAATGGCGTCCACCTATAGAACTATGACGCACTCCCTTTTAAAATACTCTTTAATACCTTCCATTTGATACGCATGTCACACAAACACATTCCAGGTTTACCCTAGGTTCATTTTCCTACATTGTGATTTTCCCTTATTTTGTCTCCAAATCTCTCAGCTGAGTATGTAATGTTCGGTTACACCCGAACTTAGCCTTGCTTACTTGTTTTCGATAAAACTCGTTAGACAGATTTAGCAAATTGTCTTGTAGCTTATTTAGAAAGGTAGGTACTAATACAGACAAAGTATTTTTTGAGTAGTTATTCAGCAACTTCGGTATTCTAAGTTGTTTTGCCTTTGCATTCTTGCTCCGATATTGTGGTTGATTGGTATCTGGAACTTCTCTTCGTCATAGAACTCGTTAAGTATAGTAATCTTTAAGATGGATCCAACATCCGCCAGCGGGTTAGGGGGTCAGAATATACCCGCGGTAGGTATGCCTGTCGTAAGAGGCGACTAAAATACCAGATTTAAGGGGCTGTGTAGCGCAACCCTTCAAATCGTTCCCGAGATGGTCGAACTAGCACCTTAATGGTGCTGTGTTACCGGAGCGTACCGGATCTGTATCCGGCAAAGGACCATCACATCGATAATACTCCCCAAAGCCTTCGGGGAGCAACCTTATCAACAACATGGATCTAACATCAAGTATACCTAGCTCCGTGCTAAGCTTGATACTCGGTGTATATAGGTTTTTCTTTTTCGCCAAGGTTTTTAAAATGTAGTTCTGACTGAACTGCATCTTGTTACAACTTGTGAGAGTACCCCACGCTGTGATGCCGTACCTGGTGTATAATTCTGACAAATCCAGGTATGCCTGTAGCAGGACTGCATAGTTACTGCAATAGCTTAGATGCTTTTGAAAGTACGAGGTTTTTCTCAATTTATTATGTAGATTCACTACATGCTTGTTCCATTTGAAATGGTCATCAATGACGATTCCCAAATATTTGTACGTGCGGACGGTTTCAATAATGACATTACACAAACAAGGCATTAGAGTTTTGTGTAAGCAATCGTGGCTATGGAATTTTAAATTGATATTTGAAGTTTGCAAATGTGGTGGTCTAATATGCATGACTTTAGTTTTTAATTCGTTTACGAAGAGTCCATTGTCGTGAGACCATTTGGCAATGATTTCAAGTTTTTGTTGCATTATAGTTGTTGCAACATTTAAATCTTTGTGGGACATTACGATGGTGGTGTCGTCTGCATATGCAAAGACTTCGCAGTCTGTTAGGTGCTTGATCAAATTGTTTGCATAAATTAAATATAGTATGGGCCCCAGCTTTGAGCCTTGAGGAACTCCGCAAGAGACAGAGATCTCGTCGCTGAATTCATTGCAATTTGTCACCTTATAGACCCTTAGCTTCAAATAGCCTTCAAACCATTGTAAGCAGTTTCCTCTTATTCCTGCATTTTCCAAGGCTTCCAGTAGCTTTGAATGTGTTAAAGTGTCAAAAGCTTTGGTAAAATCTATAAAAAGTGCAAGATTGTGGACATTTTTTCAAAGATTTTCACTTATTTTGTTAGCAAAATTTCCGAGAAGTTGGTTGATGGTTTTTTGTTTTTGGAACCCATATTGACTATTTTCAATTATTTTGTACTTTTCAATGAATTTTGTCAGTCTCGTGACTACAATTTCTTCCAATATATTTTCAATAAGAGGTAAAATTGCTATGGGGCAGTAATTTTTTGGATCAGCTTTTTGTCCTGACTTATATGTAGGCCTTATTACTACTACTTAAGCTAAGGTTAATTAACTTAGATATCGCTGGAGCTATGACAGGTGCATTTTGTTTAAGATCTGTCGGTCTGATGCCGTCAAATCCAGGATTTTTGTAGTCATCGAGTTTATTAATGATATGGCAAATCTCTTCTTCACTAACCTCATCAACATATATCGGATTTCGTATCTTATGTTCAAACGCACTTATTGTTTTAATATCACAAACATGAACTGCACTTTTTACCCCATCATCAAACGTTTTCGCAAAAGTATCGCAAATCTTTTTTATGTCGGTATTTTTAAAGTGTTTGGTGATAGTGTCGTCTAAACTAATGCGCTTTTTGCCAACGATTTCATTTATTATCTGCCAGGTTTTTTTGATATCGTGTTTGCATTCGGAGAATTTATTCAAATAATAACTATTTCTTGTTCTATGGATTTGCTTATTGACATAATTTCTAAAACTTTTATATTTTTTTTTCTACTATACTATCATTAGGTCGGGTTTTCCACTTACGATACAATTTGTCTCTGTTATTGCATAGCGTCTCTAAATCTCTAGTCATCAAGTCATTTCGTATTCATTTCGTTGCTTAGATATTCCAAACACTAATGAATAGTGGTCTGTTATATTGCATTCAACAGTGGCAGATTCTATATCAGCATTATTACATCTATACTAATATATATTTTCCAAGCCGTTTTTTTCTGGACCAAAACGGCTGGACCGAATTAAATGAAAGTTTGCACGTAGTTTTTGCTTGAGCCCGAATGTGGACCAGGGTAACCTTATAACCTGTTCATACGATATGGGTATCAAATGAAAGGTGGTAATGAGTGTTTTAAAAGGGAGTGATCCTTAGATCTATTGGTGGACGCCTTTTCGAGATATCGCCAAAAAGGTGGACCAGGGGTGTCTCTAGAATGTGTTTGTAAGATATGGGAATCAAATGAAACGCCTTAGTTCTATAGGTGAATGCCTTTTCGAGATACCGCCATAAAGGTGGACCAGGGGTAACTCTAGCATGTGCTTGTACGATATGGGTAAGAAATGAAAGGCGTTAATGAATATTTTAAAAGGAAGTGGGCCTTAGTTCTATAGGTGGACGCCTTTTTCAGATATCGCCATAAAGGTGGACCAGGGGTGACTCTAGAATACTCTAAAGTTATATTTTGCGTCAATAAACCAATCAAATTATCATGCTCCATCCCTTTTTTCGTATTTGGTATAGAATTACGGCATTTTTTTCATTGTTCCTAATTTTCGTTATCGAAAAAGTGGTCGTGGTTATAGTCGGATTTCGGCCATTTTTTATACCAAGATAAAGTGAGTTCAGATAAGTACGTGGACTAAGTTTAGTAAAGATATATCGGTTTTTGCTCAAGTTATCGTGTTAACGGCCGAGCAGATGGACAAACGGTCGACTGTGTATAAAAACTGGGCGTGAAAAAGGGCGGAGCCACACCCATTTTGAAATTTTCTTTTATTTTTGTATTTTGTTGCACCATATCATTACTGGAGTTGAATGTTGACATAATTTACTTATATACTGTAAAGATATTAAATTTTTTGTTAAAATTTGACTTAAAAAAGTGGACGTGTTCTTCATCCGATTTTCCAAATTTTTATTTAGCATATATATAGTAATAGTAGTAACGTTCCTTCCAAATTTCATCATGATATCTTCAGCGACTGCCAAGTTACAGATTGCAAAACTTTTAAATTACCTTTTTTTTTTAAGTCGGCGGTGTCACGCCCATTGTCCAAATTTTTACTTACTTTCTATTCTGATTCATAAGGTCAACTCCCCTACCAGGTTTCATCGCTTTATCCGTGTTTGGCAATGCATTATCGAATTTTGTCGGTTTTTCGAAATTTTCGATATCGAAAAAGTGGGCGTGGTTATAGTCCGATATCGTTCATTTTAAATAGCAATCTGAGATGAGTGTCCAGAAACCTACATACCAAATTTCATCAAGATACCTCAAAATTTACTCAAGTTATCGTGTTAACGGACAGACGGACGGACATGGCCCAATCAAATTTTTTTTCGATACTGATGATTTTGATATACGGAAGTCTATATCTATCTCGATTCCTTTATCCTGTACAACCAACCGTTATCCAATCAAAGTTAATATACTCTGTGAGCTCTGCTCAACTGAGTATAAAACGAATTAAAATCAGTGAAAATTTATACATCTCTGCGAATAATTGTGAAACAGTGAAAGTTTATAATTTACGAATAGTTGCTTTCACCAATAGTTGTATACATTTAAAAAGAGAATTAAAATCAGGGAAAATTTATATACAGTCACTCACAAAAAAAAGTATACACCCCTTTCTGGAAATTTCTCACCAATTTCGGCTTTAGCAAATTTATTTTAACTAATTTCCTATAAGAAAATGTATCAAGATCTAATAAAAAAACTATAAGAAGGTGTATACTTAAGTAAAGGTGTATACTTATTTTTGTTAGTAACTGTACCTATACAAATGCCGAAAGTGCGAACCAGACTAAGTCGGAAAACACCGCACAATGCGTTAACAGCAGGTATATATCGTACGAAAGAACGCATTCCGATTTATTGTTTTTCCAGTAGATGCGCATTTAATTACCAATTAAATTACGATTATGCCAATTCAAAGGATCTTCTAATAGGAAGAATGAATGTGCGAAAAAATGGAGTGGCGAGGCGCCAGGTTTATGCTGTGCTGGAAGTAAGATAATTCTTCCTAATCTTCAGGAGACGCCGGACCCACTAAAATCCCTAATTCTCGGCACTCATCCATTATCAAAGCATTTTCTGAATAATGCCAGAAAGTACAATAGTTTATTTCAAATTACCTCTTTAGGCACGCATGAGATAAGAGAAGGAAATTGCATGCCAATTTACAAAATTCAAGGTTAGATATACCATCTTATTGGATCACTATTACCAGAACCGAATGTACATGCCCAGTACCTACAAATGTATTTTATTTCCGAGGCTGACCAAACCTCCTTTCGCTCAAACATGATACCAACGTTAAATTTGGAAGTTATAGATATACTACAAAACTTGCTGCATACATATAACTCTTATATCGAGCTTCAAATATAATTTAGAGCGTATGGACAGGTCCGAGTCTGCAAATGATTTGCGGTTGGTTATCCATGCGGACAAACTACCTTTTGATGAGCACAGAGGGCGATATAATGCACCCTTAGTAAACGAGGTAGCCGTACTTTTGATAGACGAAGACAAAGGGCCGAGAGATATTGTTTTGCACTGTGCAGGGCAGCTCCAACGAGTCTCAGAGCTGCATCGAGCATATGATCCACTTCAGTATCCGATCATATTTTTAAGAGAAGACGGATACTGTCAAATTGTAATGGAACCAAGTATATCTCTTGCATGCAGTTCTATGCTTACCGGTTTATGGTCAGAGATTACTGTTTAAATCAGCTTCA
The DNA here is from genome assembly GCF_040869045.1 of Eurosta solidaginis. Lineage (NCBI taxonomy): Eukaryota > Metazoa > Arthropoda > Insecta > Diptera > Tephritidae > Eurosta > Eurosta solidaginis. The sequence goes on along the minus strand of NC_090323.1, from coordinate 260,545,360 downwards.
TTATTTTAAAAACTTATTAAATTGATACTCAGTGGACATGATGGCAAAAATGATTTCTGAAAGATTGAATTTTATATGCAGAAATCAGCAAAAACAGCGAGCTGAAGAGTATATACACTTGCGCGATGCTATAAATGAAGATTCTAATGTAAATGTTTCTAATATTGGGCAAAAAGTCATACTTCCTTCACCATTTACTGGATCAACGCGTTACATGCAAGAAAAAACACAAGACGCGATGACATATGTACTTCATTATGGCTGGCCTGACTTATTTATAACTTTCACGTGTAATCCTGAATGCCCAGAAATTATACAAAAGCTTTTTAATGCCCAAAAATTGCACAATCGGCATGATATTGTAGCTAGAGTGTTTCAATTGAAAATGAAAAATCTTATGTTTCTTTTAACCAATAAATGCATTTTTGGAGAAGTTAGGTGTCACATGCTCTCTATGGAATGGCAAAAAAGTGGATTGCCTCATTGTCATATACTGCTCTGCCTGCAGACAAAAATTCAGCCACACGAAATAGATAGTATAATTTGTGCTGAAATCCCGAACCCATGCGATGATCCATTTTTGTATGAAATAGTTTGCAAAAATATGATTCATGGACCATGTGGGCAGCATAACATATTCTCACATGATGTACATGACAGAAGGCAAATGTCTGAAAAGGTTTCCTCGCAGTTTTAGTACAGAGACGCAGTCCGGCGAAGATGGCTATCCAACATACCGTAGACTGTCTCCTGAAAACGGAGGTAACACTGCCGACCTTGATGTATGTGGCGCTATAACCAGAATAGATAATAGATGGGTCGTTCCTTATTGCCCTATGCTCCTGCCGTGCTTTTCACCTCATATAAATGTTGAATACTGTCATTCGATTAAATCTATCAAATGCGTATGCAAATATGTCAACAAGAGCACAGATCAGGCTACACTTTCCTTCCAAAACAATTCGGACGAAATTCAAAAATATCTCAGCGGTCGTTATATTACCACTTCGGAGTCCTTTAGGCGTTTTTTTGATTTTCCAATTCATGAGCGATTTCCAACTGTTGTGCACTTAGCAATGCATTTAGAGAACGGACAACGAGTTTACTTTTCAGAAGGCAATGTACACCAAGTTCTTGAAAATTCGCGTTAAACTACATTAATAGCGTTTTTTGAATTATGCGCCACCGTCTCATTTGCGAAAACGCTTCTTTATCACGAAGTGCCGTCTTATTATACGTGGAACAATCATAAGTATTTCCAGAAGCAAGCGCAGAGTTGCTGTTGAAGGTTACCTCGATATCAAACAGGATTCGGCCACGTGGCGCTGGCAGTAGCATCATCGGGAATCGCAGCGACTCTATTATTCGCTGGCCGAACAGCCCATTCCACTCCTAAGTTGCCCTTAAGCGTGTCCGTCCAAGAACAACGGATTTGCTCAATTCGAAAGAACGGATCACTGGCCAAAATTTTACAAGAAGCTGTACTGATAGTGTGGGATGAGTCTACAATGACCAATCGAGCGCCTATTGAGGCAGTAGATCGCACATTAAAAGACATAAGATCTAACGACAAACTCTTTAGGGGATAACAATCCTTTTTGCAGGAGATTTTCGTCAGACTTTGCCTGTATTGGCGAAGGGAACTCGAGCTAATATTGCCAAATCATTCTTCAAGGCTTCTTTATTATGGAATCACGTAGAGAAATTGTGTCTGCGAACAAACATGAGAGCACAATGGGCAATTGTATGTTGCAATGTCCAGAACTGGGAACCCTCAGAATCAAGCTATACTACTGTCTAATAAAACTAAAAATGTAGTATATTCTGAATTACTTTGAAACTTAGTGTTATGTGCCTTTCTAATAATCGAACGTAAATATAAAAGAAATTAATATTCATATTTAAATGGATATCGAAACCAATATGTTCTGTTTATTTGAAAACATTGTGTATTTAATAGCAAAGCATCTTTAAAAAATGTTAAAACTGAACCTGCGAACAACGTCGCACACGGACTGCTAGTTTTATAAATATATGGTCGATACTAGTACTTGTCCCTCGCTTAATATCAACTCTTGTACATTCTGTTATTACTCTTTCCATACCGAGTGAAGAGAGCATATCTAAATACAAAGTAACAATATCACTGTTTGTGTTAAGTGTATTGATATTAATATCTCCTATTATTATTTCCTATTCTTCATTACTTGACTTTCGTAGGAAGCTTTCAAGTTCGTTTACAAAAGTGCGTACGTTGCTATGCGGAGGCCGATAGGTGGCGTGCAAAGTGTAGGCAAATTTGTTGTTACTTTCGAAAATTTTGATTTGGAGAGTTTCGAAAGAGGTAACCTGAATTATATTGCACTCATAAGCCAAATTTTCTCTTATGTACATCGCAATTCCGCCTCCTCTACGTTCCTCTCGGTTATAGAACTCAGAACAAAACCCTCTATATGAGATAGGTTTTGCTCGTCTGCTTTTATATTAGTTTCCGCCAAAACGAGAAGATCTATACAGTCTATCAGTTGAGCTATTTCTGCAAGGAATGCATGAACATTTTTTCTAAGCAATCTGATATTGAGGTAAATGCAGCAAAGTGAATGTTTCTTAAAGCTTATTGTACTAATTTCATTAAAATTTTAATATCTTGTGTTATGATCACTGATATATTCATAATTGAGTGGTATTGGAAAAAGTGAGATCAATATGGTAATAGATAGTAAGAAATTAATTAAAATTGAATTAAAAAGATAACTACGTTTAAGACGATTGAATTAAATTATTAAATCTATGTCTAAATCTGTATTAATATAAATAAACTTATTATTCTCCTCTTTCCTTGCCATTATTTTACCCTCCTTTTCCCAAACAAATTTCGTACCCGACGCCCGTGCTTTATTTTTTTGCTGTCCATAACATCCTCGTTTCGCTGCTGTGAACTGATTGCCGATGTAAATTCTTTTATCTCCGCTCGCATTGTTTTCGATATAGTCATCGGACTGCATTGCTGTTGTATCTTGCTCGTTGACAGACATTTTTTCTCGCTGTTATCACCTGTTATGTTTTTCTTTTCTTGCGAACTTTTTATTTATATACTAACTAGAAGACCCGGCAGACGTTGTCCTGCCCTAAAATGGCCTATCTGTATACATTTTAATAAGCTTTTTCTATCTGAATCTGCCCTCCCCCCTCTTCACTTTTTCCTAATCCTTTTATTCACTCCTTCCTCAGTCTTTTTCGCTTCATCTATCTCCATCTTCATCTCATTCTATCTCTTTCTCAATCTCCTTCTCCTTCCCTCAATTTCTTCTTATTCTTGTGCATCCCTTATTGCCTGCCCCAGAGTGTGGTATGTATTTTATTCCAGTCCCAGTCCCACTCCGAGTATCAGTCCCAGTCCTAGTCCTAATCCCGGTCCCAGTCCGTCTCGGGATAATATATTACTCTGTACTAAAGCACTCATCAACAGCTTTCATTTGATATCCATATTGTATAAACACTGTCAAGGCATTCACTGGCCCACGTTTTTGCCTATATCTCGAGACCCTAGTCACCCAGGGGTATGAAAATAAACCCCTACTAAAGCAATCATCAACAGCTTTCATTTGATATCCATATTCTATAAACACATTCTTGGGGTACCCGGGTCCACGTTTTGGCCAATATCTCGAGACTAGTCACCCAGGAGTATGAAAATTACCCTCTGCTAAAGCACTCATCCACAGCTTTCATTTGATATCCATATTCTATAAACACATTCTTGGGGTACCCGGGTCCACGTTTTGCCCTATATCGCGAGACACTAGTCACCCAGGGGTATGAAAATAAACCCCTACTAAAGCAATCATCAACAGCTTTCATTTGATGTCCATATTCTATACACACATTCTAGGGGTACCAGGGTCCACGTTTTAGCCTATATCTCGAGACCCAAGTCACCCAGGGGTATGAAAATTACCCTCTACTAAAGCACAAATCGACAGCTTTCATTTGGTACTTTACCCCAAGGCTCTGTGCCAGCTCCAATTTTATTTAACATTTATACTAATGATATTAAGTCTATATTGAAATTCAGTCCATAATGGTAGAAATGAACATGAAATAAGAGAAAAACTGCAAAGTGATTTAGATGCTCTCAATATTTGGATTTGTGATAACAGACTAAAAATCAATATTGAAAAAACTAAATACATGGTAATAACTAGGAAGAATATTGCTCATTTTGAAACTATTAAAATAAATAATACTAAAATAAAAAGTGCAGAGGATTAAATATCTCGGCATTCAAATAAATTGCAAACTTGGCCATGTTGATTATATAACAGGTAAAATAGCTAAAAAAAATATATTGCATTCAAAGAACGTGTAAAAATTTGAGTAGTTATTATAAAGCAAAAGTATATAGGTCCATAATTGAGCCATACTTCATATATTGTTCTACTATTTTCTTTATCTTGAAGGATTCGCAAATCGATAAACTACAAAAAATGCAGAATAAAGCTATGCGCTTTATATTAGGTAAACGTTTTGATACCCCCATTAAAGATTTGAATTGGATGAGCGTAAAACAGCTAATATTTGTCCACAGTATGAAGTTTATATACAACATAAAAGCCGGAAATTTGCCTGATTATCTAAAACAAGTATTAAATTTAACTACGAGGTTCATGACAGAAATACGAGGCAGAGAAATGATTTTAAATTACCTAATTACAAAACGGAGTCTGAAAAAAATAGTCTTTTTTACAAAGGGTTAAAATGCTTCAACGAATTACTTGCAAATATTAAGAATTGTGATAATAACTTATTTAAGAAAAGACTGTATGCTCACGCGAAATCAATGAATATAAAATAAATATTAGGATTCGAATGAATTTGTGTTACATGTTTCAAATTCAAATACATGTTTCAAATTCATTTAATTTAATTTAATTTAAGTTCAATTTCGTACATAGTACATATTGTTAATTAATGCAATAATGCTTTCAGGTGTTGATCTAGGCTCTAAGAGTCGTAATAAATAAATAAATATAGATATAAAATATATTCTATAAACACACTCTAGGGGTACCCATGTCCACGTTTTGGCCTATATCTCGAGACCCTAGTCAGGGGTATGAAAATTACCCTCTAATAAAGCGCTCGTCAACAGCTTTCATTTCATATCCATATTCTATACACACATTCTAGGGATACCGGAGTCCACTTTTTGGCCTATAGCTCGAGACTCTAGTCACCCAGGGGTATGAAAATGACCCTCTACTAAAGCACTCATCAACAGCTTTCATTTGATATCAATATTCTATAAACACATCCTAGGGGTACCCAGGTCCACGTTTTGGCCTATAGCTCCACCCTACTCACCCAGGGGTATGAAAATTACCCTCTACTAAAGCACTCATCAACAGCTTTCATTTGATATCCATATTCTATAAACACACTCTAGGGGTACCCGAGTCCACGTTTTGGCCTATATCACGAGACCCTAGTAACTCAGTCACCTATCCTATATTTCAAGTTAGATAAAAATACACACGGGGTGCAAAACAAATTCAAAATCGGTTCAGTAGTTTAGGAGTCCATTGGCCTCAATTGTGTGACACGTGTTTTTTATATATTAAGATATATATTTTGAAAGCCGTTTTTTCTGGACCGCAAAGCTCGAGAACGGCTGAACCGATTGAGATGAAGTTTTAAACATAGATTTGGTGGTGGCTCGACATGGTTATAGGCTAAAAAAACTGCAAAGGTTTAGAAATATTTTTGAGATGTCGACCAAAATGTGGACCAGGGTAACCCTAAAATGTGGTCATGTGATATGGGTATCAAACGACAGGTACCGACGAGGGTTTTAATGTACAGTTGATTTCATTTCAATATCCAACTTGGTTTGCAAGATATTGACCAAAATGTGGACCAGGATAACTCTATAATGTGTTCCCACGATATGGGTATCAAACGATAGGCATTGACGAGGATATTAATGCAAGGTAGTTTTAATTTTGTTACTTTAGTTGGTTTGGGAGATATCGAAAATGTGGACCATGGTAACCTCAGAAGGTTTATATACATATATTATGGGTATCAAAGAAAAGGTATTGACGGTTACATCTATACAAAACCGTCTTTATATGAATATTTCTTATTTTTGGGGTTATTATTCCAAATATGAGGGTGAAGGTGAGGGTAAGGATGGAGTAGAATGAGAATGGCGGTTAGGGGCAGCAGCAGAGGGCAGAGGAATAAAAAGCGCCGGGAAAGGAGATGGTAAATCGCACACCTGCATTTATTTACTTGCGATGGGGATTGCGAAGCACCAGGTCTTTGTTGTGCGGGAGGCAAAGTTATTATTTCTAATCTTCAGGAGCCACTGGATCCGCTAAAGTCCCTAATTCTTGGTAATCATCCATTATCAAAGCATTTTCTAAATAATGCAAGAAAGTACAATAGTTTATTTCAAATGAGGTGTTTTTTTACACATGAGATAAGCGAAGGCAATTTTATGCCGGCATACAAAATTCAAGGGCAGGTATACCACCTCATTGGACCATTATTGCCAGAACCGGATCTACTTGCTAAATACTTACAAATTTATTTTATTTATGAAGCTGGCCAAACATCTATTCGCTCAAACATGAATCCTTCGTTAAATGTGGAAGTTATTGAAATGCTTCACAATTTATTGCACATGTATAACTCATTAATTTCAAACTTTATGTGCAATATAGAACATATGTCCACGCCCGAGTCTGCGAATGATTTTCGGTTAATTATATAGGTACTCGGACAAATTACCGGCTAATGATCACAGAGGACGATATAATGCACCTTTAGTAAATGAAGTAGCCGTCCTTTTGATAGACGAAGTAGAGTTGGCAAATATCCGTGCACCTGTGATTTTGTCACAGCTACTGAAATATCACAGTACATTTCAGTGACAGCATACAAGGAATATTCGTGACTGATTGCCTGTGACAACATTATTTCCCATTACCAATCACAGACTCAAACATGGCTCTCATCACAGGAACAAATCGCTTCTATGTTATGGACCAATACAATGAGTAAGTTACTTAAACTGCGACTGAATAACAGTAGATGTCCCAAAAAATTACGCAGAGTTTATTATTCGCAACACAATCCGCAGGGAAAAATATAAAACTGATTCCTGTTGGCGGTATTTGTTTTTTTTTTTTTTCACTCACAGTAAAGGCCGCAGTACAATGACATTTTTCATATAGATGCGTTTAACACAAGCTTATGCATTCCAATAGCATCGTCACAATCAACCAAGATGTTGCGTTTGTAAATATGAAGGAACTTCAGACTTGGCAATTGAAGTTTATAACGCCTTGCCCATTCACATACAAAATTTCGCAAAGCACTGTCGTGAACATTCTCCCTATACAACAAAAATACTTGCTAACATATTTTGTGTCGTATTCGATTGTTATATTGCAGTTTTTAAATGTGAAAAATGTTAGAAAATCTACCAACTAGTGGGAAAAATAATTTCACTTGCAAAGTGTGCCAACACCCTTAGCCAACGCAAATGTCAAATTCTTCTTATGATTTGCTTGGAGCAAAATTGAGGAGTTGGGTACTTTTCAATATCAGATGGCGCCAGTGTCGTTCATTCTACCATTCTCCATAAAAATACGTGCAATCTACTCATAATGCATAAGCTTGTGCTAAAATCATCTATATGAAAAACTGCTTTTGTGTCGGAGCTATAACGGTTAAAAGCCGCTGTGAGTGAGAGGTCACAGTCACAGATAGCATTGTTCCTCAAATATCACGGGATCGGCCAACATTAAGACGAAGACAAGGGGCCTAGAGATATTGTATTGCACTGTCGCACAAGGCAACTCCAACGACTCTCTGAACTACATCGAGCGTATGATCCTCTTCAATATCCGACCATGTTTGTAAGAGGAGAAGGCGGATACTGTTTAAGCATGCCAAATTGTGATCAAACAAAATATATATCTTGCATGCAGTTCTATGCTCACCGGTTCATGAATGTTTAAATCACTTTCATTATTTTAAAAATTTATTGAATCAATACTCCGTGGACATAATGGCAAAGATGATTTCCGAAAGATTGAATTTCATACGGAGAAATCAGCAAAAAATACGTGCTGAAGAATATATACATTTACGTGATACTATCAATGAAGATTCTAATATTAATGCTTCTACTATAGGCCAAAAAGTTATACTTCCATCGCCATTTACGGGCTCAGCGCGTTATATGCAGGGAAAAACACAAGACGCGATGACATATGTACGTCATTATGGACGCCCTGATTTATTTATAATATTCACATGTAATCTGAATGGCCAGAAATAACTCAAGAGCTTTTTGATTCACAAAAGTCATATGATCGACATGATATTGTAGCTAGAGTTTTTCATTAAAAGAAAAATGAGAAAGCTAATGTTTATTTTAAACAAAAAATGCATATTTGGAGAAGTTAGGTGACACATGGTCTCAATAGAATGGCAAAAACGTGGGTTACCGTATTGTCATATATTGCTTTAGCTGCAGACAAAAATGCAAGCAAACGAAATAGGTAGCATTATTTGTGCTGAAATACCCAGCCAATGCGATGACCCACTCCTATACGAAAATGTGTGCAAAAATATGATACATGGACCATGTGGACAGCATAATATATTTTCCCTATGCATGGCAGATGGTAGGATAGGATAGGTTAGGTGGTAGCTGCCCTGATAAGGATAGCTCACTTGGACAACACGAAGGTCCGTTGTGATACCACATACACCAAAAATAACGGTGACCTAGATCCAGCTACTTAGAGAATCGTTGGGTAGCAACGATAAAGCTCCGAATGATACCGATCTCAACTTTGGATATATCCTCGGGAGATCCAAGTGAGTCGCGACCGAAGTACTTTCGCCTAATTCTGGCAAAAGCTGGACAATCAAGCATAAGGTGATTTGGTGATTCCACCTCATCATCCTCCATACAGCTGCAGCAGGATGGAGTTTCCAGTATATTGAGACGTACCGCATGGATACCCATGGGACAGTGCCCTGTCAAAACCCCAATGACCATTGATAGGTGAGCCTTAGTGAACCCAATTATTTCAGCAGACCTCCTGCCATCCACTTTCGGCCAGAAAGATCTTGCTACCCTGCAAGACGTGGTATCCGCCCAACGTTTGCTGAGCTGATTCGAGGCCCAGCTATGGAGGAGCAATCCACAGGTGGCCAGCGGGATCCCGAAGTCCCTACAGCCATCTTCATCCGGTTCAGTTGTACCGATGCGGGCTAAGAGATCCGCTTGACAGTTACCCGGGATATCACTATGGCCCGGGACCCAGATAATCTTAATTGTAAAATAATTCGATGCAATCGCAAGCGAGGTCAGGCACTCCCAGACCACCCTCGATCGCACTGTAGTTGAGCTCAAGGCCTTGATAGCCGATTGGCTATCAGAGTAGATGTTAAATTCCCTAACCGTGGTAGCACTGGATAGCATTCCATCCACCGCATCCTTAATCGCAGCAATTTCCGCTTGGAATACACTGCAGTGATCAGCCAACTTAAACTTGCGGCTTAAATTTAGCTCTTGACAAAAGACCCCCCCCCCCCCCCCCCACCAACCTTTCCATCCAGCTTTGACCCATCCGTGAACAAGTTAACCGGTCCCATGCCCCAGATAATTCCTCTTCCCCAATCCTCTCTCTCTGGAATAACTGGGGTGAAGGTTGTATAGGGAGCTGTTATCGGCATACAGTAGTCCGTTCTGTCCGGGATGAAGTCGAAACTGGTAAGAAGGCTAGAGTGTCCGCGGTCAGAAAGTCTATATCCCATATCACGAAGCCTGACCAACGACCTTGCCGCGGCCGCCTTTCCCGCAATATCTACTGGGTATATGTTCAGCATGACGTTCAGTGCCAAGGTAGGCGTAGTTTTTAGAGCGCCACTGATACCGATCAGCGCCGTCCGTTGCACTGCCACTAACATTTTGGAGGTGCTCGCCGTGTCCAGTGCTTTCCACCAGACCAGCACCCCATATAGCAGAATCGGTTTGACCACCATCTCATAAAGCCAGTGTACTATTCTTGGCGAGAGTCCCCATCTCTTTCCGATAGCTCCTCTGCAGCAGTACAAGGCAATGGCGGCCTTCCTGGCCCGATCTTCCACATTGGGTCTCCAGGACAGTTTCTTGTCCAAAACAATCCCCAAATATTTAACCCTATCAGAAAGTACCAACGGTACCCCTCCAATCGAGGGAGTTCTGAAATCGGGCACCTTATATCTTCTTGTGAAAAGGACCAATTCCGTTTTTCCCGGGTTGACCGCCAATCCACATGATTCAGCCCACCTAGCCACAGTATCCAGGTAGCCCTGAAGAACATCGCGCAGGGCGCCCAGAAATTTGCCTCTGACTAGGATAGCGAGGTCATCTACATAGGCAACCACCCGACAACCATTGGCTTCCAGCTCCACAAGAAGCTCGTTGACTACCACAACCCAGAGGAGAGGAGATAGGACACCCCCCTGTGGCGTGCCCCTGCACACCTTCCTCTTAATTATGGCCCCTCCCCACTCCGCTGCGACAATTCTGCCGCATAGAAGTTTGCTAATAAATTCAACCAGAGCCGCCTCGACTCCTAAACCCACCAGAGCTCTTTCGATTGACCCCGGTAAGACATTGTTAAAAGCTCCCTCGATGTCTAGAAAGGCACCCAGAGCATACTCTTTGTGTTCTAGGGACCCCTCTATTTGCTTTACAATCGAATGGAGAGCCGTTTCCGTCGATCTGCCCTTGCAGTACGCATGTTGTGAAGCCGACAGTAACCCCCGAGGTATCCTTTCCCGTAGGTACAGGTCAATCAACCGCTCAAACGTCTTAAGAAGAAACGACGAGAGACTGATTGGCCTGAAATCCTTAGGTGATACATGAGAGCTTCTGCCGGCCTTCGGAATGAAAATACCCCTAACCGTGTGCCAAGACTTCGGGATATAGTTAAGCCTGATGCAGTTAGTATATATGATGGCCAACCAGCGGCAGGAAACCCCCAAAGACCTTTGAAGCTGCGCAGGAATGATTCCATCCGGGCCCGGAGGCTTATAGGGCTTGAACGACCCTATAGCCCAGGTTATCTGACTTTCCCGTATTGGAATGGCAGGCACTTCTGCATGACCAACGACCGCCGACCATGCAGGCGAAGATCCCTGCGCAACTGGGACATCGGGAAAATGATTGTCCAGTAAAAGCCTTAGGGACTCCTCGCTACTCATCGACCAGTCCCCACCATCATCTCTCAGATACCCCAGAGGAGCGGGGTTCCTAGAGAGTATTTTTCTAAATCTCGCGGATTCATTGCAGCCTTCTACGTTTTCGCAGAAGCTTCGCCATGCATCTCGCTTGGCTATCCTTATTTCATATTTATAAATACCCAGACTCACCTTATAGAGCTCCCAGTCCGAGGGTAATTTACTCCTCCTGGCTCTGTTGAAGAGCCGCCGACTGGACGCTCTTAGGTCATCAAGAGAATCCGACCACCAGGGCGGCTTGCCCTTCCCCCTGTAAGTTTTCAATGGGCAGGACAGCTGAAAGGCGCTATTGCTTGCCGAGGTGAAGTTTTCCACCAGAACGTCTATCTCAGATTCGGACAGGCCCGAACTAATGATAGGCACCGCAGGCAGTAGCTCTCCCAGCTTCCTACAATACAAGTAAAAGATATTTTACCGGGACGTTCTTCGTTCACTGAGAACTGAATATATCGGTGATCAGAGAAGGAGTGCTCGTTGAGAACCCTCCATCCAGATATCCGACCTTCCAGTTCTCTACTAACCAGGGTGAGGTCCAGGACCTCCTCCCTTAACGCAGTAATAAAAGTCGGGTCATTCCCCCTATTACATATACAAAGTCCTTCATCTACAATAAAAGTAAATAAAGACTCACCTCTAGTGTTGGTATCCGAGCTTCCCCAAATGCTATGATGGGCATTTGCATCGGCACCGATGATCACGCCAACACCTCTCCGCCTTGCTTCAGCGGTGATTTCACCCAGTATCGCAGGTGGTGGTCCCACTACGTCCCCGTGGGGCATGTACGCTGAGACCACCCACATTTCATTACTTCCTCGCTCGAGGCAGACCGTGGTTACGTCAGCATTGCTGAAATTAGAGAGAATAAAAGTTTTAATCTCTTTTTTTAACAAGCACACAGGATCTAGGCCTACTTGCCTCCCCATGCACCAAGGTGTTGAATTTTCCAGTCCTTAATCCAGAAATCTTACTGCCGTTACTACTCAGCCACGGCTCCTGGACAAGGACTATATCCACTCCGCCTTTTTCAAGGCAGAGCAACAAATTTGCGGAAGCCGCCTTAGAGTGCTGAAGATTGATTTGACGGATTTCCATCAAAAGCGCTCTTCTTCCGCACCCCATCCTTGGCGGATTCGTATTAGTATTGTCCATTCTAAAAAAAAAAAAAAAGTCCCCCCTCAAGGCCGCTATCCGGAGCCGATTGTGTAGTCGCCCTTTAACGATCTCGTGGTTATCTATGCTACGCAGGAAGGCCACGCGAGGGTTGACGCATTACCTTATGAGTAATGCGTTCAGAGCCAGACCGGACGCGAAGCGGGAAAATCTTCAACCGCACCTACACCACCAACTTAACGGCGACGGAGCCGGAACGTACCTTGAGGCCCGCCACGGTTTTAACGGGACGTGGGCAGGTGCAGCATTAGCCTACCAGCCATTTTGGTAGGGTTTCACCCCGACCTACTAAAGTGGCAGAATACCGCACCTACCAGCCCAATGTCATCAAGTCAAAATGTCATGTGAAATCAAAGTCCTAAAACAGTCCAGTTCGTCACCGTTGTGTACCGATCTTGACTCTCCCTCCCCTGAGCTCGGCACAATGACTCAAGGGGTGCGGGTTTTATCGAGTTGTCCTCTCTAGATCCGCCATTATCAGTAGAAGCAGGGGCACCTCGTGCAGGACGTGATAACTAATCACGCGTGACATTCGTCACTATGGCCGGTCTAAGACTGATATCAGTCCCTGATCCAGAGCCTGAAACCACTTATGATATCCAAGCCAAGTATCTTAGCCCCCATGGCAGATGGTAAGTGTGTGAAGAGATTTCACCGCAATTATAGCGCAGAGACGCAGTCTGGCGAAGATGGCTACCCAACATACCGAAGACGGTGTCCCGAAAACGGAGGTAATACTGCCGACCTTGATGTACGTGGAACTATGACCAGGATAGACAATAGATGGGTTGTTCCTTATTTCCCTGTACTCCTGCGATTTTTGTCGGCACATATTAACGTTGAATACCGTCATTCCGTTAAAGCTATTAAATACATTTGCAAATATGTTAATAAGGGCACAGATCAAGCTACATTTTCTTTTCAAAATACTTCGGATGAGATTCAAAAATAACTCAACGGTCGGGATATAAGCACTTCAGAGTTTTTCTGGGGTTTTTTTTTGATTTTCCCATCCATGAGCGAAATCCAACTGGTATACAATTAGCAGTGCATTTAGTGAATGGACAACGAGTGTACTTTTCGGAAGATAATGTACACCGAGTTCTGGCAAACCCCCGTAAAACTACGTTGATGGCATTTTTTGAACTATTCTTTATCATGAAGTGCCGTCTTATATACGTGGAGCAATACTAAGTTTTCCAGACGGAAGCGCGGTAAGGTAACCCAGGGATTAAAAATGATTCGGTGCTTGGTAGAGTTTACAATGTACATCCCAATCAAACGGAATGTTTTTATATACGTTTATTGCTTCACAATATTCGAGGTGATACCTCTTTTGAAAGCTTGACGACTGTAAATGGTGTAGTTTTCCCAACTTTTCAAGCCGCTTGCAGAGAACTACAACTTTTGTAAAACGACGACCATTGGAAAAATGCCATAGCTGATGCAGCTCTTTTGCATTCGCCGCCAAGGCTAACAGAGTTATTTTCCATTTTAATAGTTTTTTTTCAGCTGAGTTATTATGGAACACGTTCAAGAATGACTTCTGTGAAGACTTCATTTTCAATGAACGCAGAAGGCAACGATCCCGATCTACAAATTTCTAAAGATTTAATAAATCAAGGTTAGAAGAAATTTTACCACTATAAAGATCTAATTATACTTACAGTGCATTGCATGACAAAGCAGTACATAGCATGTGAAACATAGAGCTGGTTATACTTTACGTAGCGTACATAGGCCATCACTAACAAGAAGCACCCCACAAACAAAGTTAGTAAGTAAAATGTACACAAACACAATCAAGCAATCTGAGAGTGATGCTCATTTTTCCACTCTTTACAATAACAATGTTAACAACATGAAGAGTGAAAGAGTCACGCGAATAGCGCATACATGGAAATCAAAATTTAACAGAATTCCATGCAATGCAATGCAATGCACTGTGTAGTATAACCAAGAACACGCAAATAACATTGAACAGATATTGTTTGTGAGAGCAATGTTGCTGTGGCCTCCTGCTATGCTATGCAAGTATAATTGGCCCTTTATGATAATGATTGAATAAGTAGTTAACATTTCTATTAAGGTTTGATTGACATCGAGGACAAAGTAATAGGCCTTAGCAAAAAATATTTATCCGGTTTTGGGTTGCCTTCCCCAAATCGTGATATTCGATGACTGGAATGCTCTTTTGAGCCAATCCTGAGGCGCCCATGTGACTTAAATTATTTAAATGACTACTTCAAGCTAATACATCGAAAATGGTTTCGGATCAGCAGTTGACATATGATAAAGTCGTTGGCAGCATTGAAAACAAAAGAGGTCAATAATTTTTCTTAGATGCTCCTGCTGGTTGTGGAAAAACCTTTTCACTTAATCTTCTTCTCGCATATGCCAGATGTAAAGCTCACGTGGCGCTGGCTGTAGCATCATCTGGAATTGCAGCGATTCTTTTATCTGGTGGTCGAACAGCCCACTCAAGTTATAAATTACCCTTAAACGTGTCCCTCCTAGAAAAAAGCTTTGTTCCATTCGAAAGAACGGGTCACTGGCTAAAATAATACAAGAGGCAATTCTTATAGTGTGGGATGAGTGTACAGTAGGCCGGGTCGATTTGTGGGGAGGCAAAAAAATCGCCCGTTGCTCTAAAAAAATCATATTCATTTCAAAAAATCGCCGGTTTTGCACTTTACATGAAAAAATCAGCACAAACATATCCATACCAACTGAAAAGAGGTGCACCACTGCGTATACGTAACATTTTATTATTACGTATAAACAAATAAAAAAATTTGCAATAAAATAATTTGAAATGTTTGTATGGTGAACCCCCAGGGGGGTTCCAGGGGGTGTGCCAACTGGCATCGGTGGGTCGGGCCTCCAAAGTTAGTGGGGGTCGGTCATACATTTGGACTCGATTGGAGCACTCTAAATGGGTCAAAGTGGGATTTTTCAAAATTTGCCCCTACCCAAAAGTTCGACCCAAATTGGGGGACACCAGAATTCGTTTTAGAGGTATGGTTCCTTCGGCAAAGTTTCTTGTTTTAATCCCTAGAATACGATTTTCACAGAGCAATGAGCGATTTTTAAATCGACCCGCCCTAGTGTACAATGACTAACCGTGCACATATTGAAGCAGTACATCGTACATTAAAAGTCCTAAGATCAAACGACAAACCCTTTGGTGGGAGAACAATTCTTTTTGCAGGGGATTTCCGTCAGACTTTGCCAGTAGTGGCGAAAGGAACTCGAGCTGATATTGTTAAATCGTGCTTCATATCATCGTTATTATGGATTCACCTCGAAAAATTGTGTCTGCGAACAAACATGAGAGCGCATCTTAACGGAACTTTAGGCACATTTCCCCAGGATTTATTAGATATTGGTGATGGTAAAATGTTCACAGGGCTACTTTATAGTAGATTCCAAGCTTTGGAATGTGCTACATAAAAAAAAAAAATAAATGTAAGGCGCGATAACCTCCGAAGAGATCTAAGGCCGAGCTTCTCTTCGTGCTCCTCTTGATTTTCCCTACATATTGGCCGGACGGGACTTACATGTTTTATGCCGACTCCGAACGGCATCTGCAAGGCAGATGAGTTTTCACTGAGAGCTTTTCATGGCAGAAATACACCCGGAGCGCTCGCCAAACACTGCCGAGGGGCGACTCCGCTTAGAAAAATTTTCTTCTAATTGAAAAATCTTATTTCTAAAATTTTGATGTTGCTTTGCCCGGGGTTTGAACCCAGGGCATACGGTGTGGTAGGCGGAGCACGCTACCATCACACCACGGTGGTCGCCGGTGTGGTACATAACGTGAGCGAATTAATATCAGAAGTTTACTCAAATATTGAAGAGCTATCCAGCAAGCCATATACTTGACTAGGCGAACGGGCTATCATTTCACCAAGGAATAAGATTGTAGACGAAATAAATAACATAATTCTAGATAGAGTTCCTGGCGAAGTTAAAGTGTATATCGACTGGTAACTGCCTCAACCACGTAATGGCAAACACTTATGTTTACAGGAGAACCAATAAACTGATTTTTATTAGAGATATCAGTTTTTTCGAAATTCTAAGGATAACCAAATTTTAAATAGAGGACGTTCTGTTACATAAGAAAAAATATACACAAATATTTTGCTGATTTAGTATTTTAAATAATTTATGAGTACTTACGAGGTTGCTGTTCTTACGAAAAGAAAATATATGTTGTATATGCGTGGTTGTTGTTTTTTTAATTTTATGTATGTAATGTACGTAGTTTGTTTAAAGATTCTCAAATTGGTTTAATCTTAAAGCGAAAATAAGATTTTTTCATGTAAAATGACAATTTAAAATAAACCAGCGGTATTCATTACTGAAAAATACATAGTACATTAATACATGTGATTATAAGTTAACATTTTTATGGAATTTAATTTTATATATCTTCGTGGCTCAAATTATCATAAAAAGCATGATAGTCAGTGGGAATGAACGCTTTAAAACTCTGCAAATTTCGGAATTTTCTTGAAGGTAATTTTAAAGGCTTTATATATAGGCCTTTGACTTCGGGTAATGCCTTTTCAGTTTTTAATCGGTGTGGTAATTGTACCCATTCATCGTCGTAATCAAGTTTGTAAAAAATTCCAACTGATGTATGCTTTAGACATTTTACATCAGTAACACAAGCGTCGCCTGATTTTGTTCCGGGTCTTATGGATTTGTAAAAATTTAATTCGGAATATTTTTTAAAAATGTGTGCCCAACATAATGCACTTTATATGGTCCATTGGTTGTTCTTGCCACCCGTATGAGCTTTACAAAATCAGCAGGAACAAACGTTCTTTTTTTTTCCTTTTTCAATATTAGCATGGACGGAATCGCATTCCATTTGGGTATGACCAACGACAAATACTTTTGGTAAACTGTAGTATTATACTTTTTGGAAAAATAAGCCAACGCATTTGATAAAATCGCATTTCTATTTTGTGCACTACATCCATCACTGAACAAACATATAGGAATATCCTTTGCAATTACTTCAGTTTCTAAAAAATGTAATAAACATGAGGCAAAGTATTAGCGTCCATTCCACCTTCACCTTCATGCCATACATAACAAAATACCTCCCAGTTTTTCAAATTAAAAATTGTGAATTGATAACATGATAACTTTTGTTTGAAGTAATGGGCCCCAGCAGCAATAAATGGAACCATTTTAACAGCTTGAACATCCAGTATGAAGCAATTAATCTCTCCATTCCTTGCTCTCTCTTTATCTTGCTCCTTCTCTCTTCGAGCACGATCTTTAAGTCTTATGTGCGTATTGAAAGTGTTCGTATCAACATTCTTATTTTTATAAGCGTAACAAATATTGCACTGATCTTTTCTTGGTTTGTATAATCCGATGTTCAGCTCATGCGTTACGTTTAAAAAAGTTTTATAGCCAGCCCTTTCAGATTCGGAAATATTATTCATACTTAAAAAATTTGTAAACTGTTTGTAAACCTGTTTAATGGATGTGTAAGTCAATTCCATATATATTTTTTGCGATTTTTGTCGGCAATAGTGAGATGGCGTTTTTGGAATATTGTCCAAAAAGGATTTAATGTGTTCTATTTTTCTTGAGTTCAACAGATTTGTCTTTCTTGAATTACTTGTTCTTTTTTCTATACCATGGTCATTGGAATTTTTCAGTGTATTTCGAACAAACCATTCACCAATATTAAGTGTACCTAAAAACATATTTTTGCAGATTTGAATTGATTCACCTTCAACTTTTAGATGATAACGTAGAGTACACGATCTTTTTATGGTTTGGCTTCTTCTACGCCCAACTGGAACAACATGAAATAGTGGACTAATCCACGACTTTCTTTGATCCCATAACATTTCCCTCCAAAAGGACTTAAAGAGCTCAGCTTTTTGACAATCAGATAAGCTTACATACTTATTGCCGCCCCTATCGGTTTTACATCGGCATCGCTGCTTTAATTTTCTCTCACTTCTTTTTTCATACCCACCATTTCTCCACTGATTCTTTCTAAACTATAGTAGCATTCTCCCTGTTGCCGCGCTTGTTTAACCTTTTCTCTTTTCCACTGTTGTCGCTTGTTGTGCCCTTTCTTTGCTCTCGTGTGTGATATCAAGCCTGATGTTTCATCCAATTTATGCTTCGTTGGAGTACTTGATGTATTACTTGAGCTTTCAATAGAATTTACTTCAAAGCAACTAGACGAATCAATGGAGAATGTATCCTCTGAACTACTTTCGACGTTTGAATTGGCATCTATAAAAATTCCGGTTCTTTCGTCTAATTTCTTGGGAGTAAAGCTGTTATTAGTTTCGAAACTTTCAGCGAAAATGAAATTGCCCGTTTTTTCATCAAGAACTCTGTGAAGTTCATCATTTGCTTCCTCACATACAATATGAGTTTGAATAACTTCTATGTAGATTATATGAAAGCACATGTTGATAAATTTATAACTTACCTTAGGATATTATTTTATATTAGTCGACTTTTTGCAAATTTTTTTCTTTGGATTCATTTTTTAACACTTTTTATTAAAACGAAAAGAAAAATAATATGAAATAGAAATAACGGAACTTAAAACTGATATATGGCGAGTGTTGCCAAGTTATCAATTTAAGGAGTGCATTAAAAGTAAGTCATTTACGGGGTTGCTGTATTCATGAAATTTCATGTTTAAGTTACGAGTTTACGTAAAAAGGATTTTTGTTCTAAAATAAGTAAAAATTGTTATTTTTCAAGGTTTACCCATTTGTAATACATGTTAATGCTTCTTTTGATACCAAAAACCAAAATTTTAGGAAATGGGAGTTAAGTGGTTAAGTCCGAAACCAGTCGATATATCAAATAACACTGTTATAAATATTTTTAAATTCGCTTAATCCCTCTGGCATACCGCCCCATAACTTGAAGTTAAAAAACGATATTCCAATTATTTTAGTGCGTAACCTCAAGTAACCAACTCTATGCAATGGAACGAGATTAAAAATAAAACGAGAGTATAAAATTATCCTCGAGGCAATGATCCTCACGAGTCCTGCGGCCGGAGAAATATCGTTCATACACCGCATACCTATGATTCCAACGGATATGCCTTTCTAATATAAACGGTTACAATTTCCTGTGAAGTGTTCCTTTGCAGTCACAATCAACAAATCACAAGGCCAAACTTTCCACAATGTTGGTATTGACTTGCGTCCAGAATGTTTCACCCATGGGCAGTTGTATGTTGCAATATCGAGAACTGGGAACCCTCAGAATCAAACTATACTGCTACCTTCAGATAATAAAACTTAAAAGGTAGTGTATTCGGAAGTATTTTAAGTTATAGAATTAAATAAATACCACATATGAATATTTAGAGTAATTCTCTTTTCTAATATCAAAGTTAATCTCTCGTGTCCTGAGAGATATAAAAAATTAAAGGTGCGGCGAACCCACTGTTCGCCGATACTGATTTAAGAGTAAAATACGAACAACTTCAATTTAAATTAATCAAAATTTATTACGTGCCACTTGCACGTCCCAAAATTAACTGAACTAAACATCCAAATTAACTTATTAGCTAACCTATTACTGCTAACTATTTATGCTGCGGTTGCAGTTCCCATATTTGGCAAGTCGAACGCTTGCGCGTGTAGACAGGAATTGCTTATATTGCATTTCCCATGTTTTCAATAATTTCGATACCTGACCTGATCGTTGGTTGCGCGTGTGCTGCTTCAGCGAAGTTAGTAAGTGGAACAATATGATCACATGCCTGGCAACGTGAGTAAAGGGTGCGCCATTAGTTAGTATTGGGATTACAGGTGACATAACTCCTCCCCCTTTAAAGATCTGCGTCTCGTAGATCAAAAGTTGAAAATCGTGAAGGGGTAAAATTTTGCAGTGAGTGGTATCGGCTTTCTGATGTTATCTTGGTCCTGATCGCTGTAACTGGTAGGCTTTTATCTGGTCAATATAGTTCGGGTGCGGATTTTCCTTTAGCGAATATGTTAACGCTGACGTTTCCCGTCCAATGTGTAGGAATTTGAACTGGTGGAAGATCTAGTCTTTTGGTGTAGCATCTCCATAGCACGCTGGCAATGAATAGTGTTGGGGGGATTGAAATGGCTTCTGTAATGAGGGAAAAATTGATCTTTTCGTTAACATACCCTAGATACTTTACGTTCTTCATCGTGATGTCGTGAATATATTCCAAGTTTATCTTCGTGGTATGATTCTTTACGTTAGATGGTACAGATGGCAGGGCATGCGTTGTAACCGCCTCGCATTTATTACCTTTGAACCATTATTACTCCTGATTATGCCTTGGTAGTTAGAGATAAAAATTTCGTTTTCGTTTATCAATTCTATATGCGTGTCATTCCGCCTCTTAAATTGGCATCTGGGTTCTCTTTGTTTTAGCAATCGTGGTAAGCAGTCGCTTTCCTCCATTTTGATCAAGGATTCTGATTTACATACTGTGGATGAGCTGATCATTAAACAATCCTTCGTCAATCAGTATGTTCCTTTTTGATTGACGAGCATACTGCAGAGTTCTAAGTCACGCAGGTCAAGTTTTCTTCGTAGATTCCAGTGCGAGTAATTAGGAGGTTATATTTGTTACGCGTAACTTTGGGCATTGGGAAGACGTAGATGAGTAGTGTCCCGTTTGTAAGTACTGCATTTGCATCAGAACTGTGATATATTGTTGGAGGTTGACAACGTGTACCAGCTTTAATCACCCACCGATGATTCATCCAATTCCGTCCTGGATTGTTGCGATTGGTGCCTTGTAATTGAAAATATGGAATCCGCTGATGGCCGATGCCAGCAGTGGGAATTTGCAACGCCAAATGTTATATCTAATTTAATGTTGTTAGTGGGTTAGAAATCATTCGATTCTATGAATGTAGAATATTGTTATTGGGTTAGCAAACAATTTGTCCTGTCACTTGTTGACTATTTAAGTATGTAAAGACTAGGTTTTTTATTTGGCTAAATGTGTTAGTAGAGGTTTACAAAATATATTTCTGTTTCTTTAAAACGTTATTCCTAATTTAATGTTGTTAGTGGGTTAGTAATTATTAGATTCTATGAATATAAGTTTTTGTTATTGAGTTAGCAAAAATTGTTTCTACTACTTATAGATTACTTTTAACTATTTAAGTATGTTAGGGCTAGGTTTACAAAAGTTAGTTTTGCTCTTATTTTTTGTTAACATGCAAAATTCTTAGAGCTTTTCATTTTGTCGCTTTCTTATTTTTGTTAGTGTGCTAGTATTGAGGCATTGTTACAAGAATAGTTACAATCGTTAGTTTGTTTAGTTAGGAAAAAATTAAATGTAGAAAAAAGGTATTGTCGTTCATTTTCTTTTCGTGTTTTTTTTTTTTTTTTTTTTTTTAGAATCTTTGAGTAAGAAACAGAGATGTTCCTTATTTTGAATTTTTTAGTTTGCCTCAACTAAATTTACAGTATTACTGAAAAGAATTTTGAAGGATGATCTAGTTGCTATTATGGTTAGTAGAGAAAAAAGAAAAAAAAATAACTGGAATTTAGAATGTTAAAAAAGGTATGTCCTTTCATGCGGATTAGGCAAAGGTTATTGTTTTCTGTTTAATTTGCGGATCAAGCGCAAAAAGACAAGAACAAAAAATTATTCCTTTTTTTTTCTTTTTTCTTTGTTCGTTTTTTTGTTTTGTTTTACCTTGCGGATTAGGCGCAAGTGTTATAATTTTTTCTTTTAGTCATTTCACGGATTAGGCGCAAAATATATTAATTTTAAAATTTCGTATACTTGCTTAGCTGATTAGGCGCATAAGCTTAAATTTTATTTTATTTTTTTTTTTTTCTTCTGCGGATTAGACGCAGAGTATTATAATTTCATATATTGGCTTAGCGGATTAGGCGCATGAGCTTAAATTTTTTTTCTTTCTACGGATTAGGCGCAGATTATTCAAATTTCATATATTCGCTTAGCGGATTAAGCGCATAAGCTTAAAATTGTTTTCTTTTGTTTTTTTTTTTTTTTTTCATTCTACGGATTAGGCGCAGAGAATTAAATATGCATTTGCTTAGCGGATTAGGCGCATAAGCTCAAATTTTTCTTTTTTCTTTTTCATCTACGGATTAGGCGCAGAGAATTAAATAAATATTTGCTTAGCGGATTAGGCGCATAAGCTCAAATTTTTCTTTTTTCTTTTTCATCTACGGATTAGGCGCAGAGAATTAAATAAATATTTGCTTAGCGGATTAGGCGCAGAGAATTAAACAAATATTTGCTTAGCGGACTAGGCGCATAAGCTCAAATTTTCCTCTTTTCTCCTGGACCAGAGGTGTTAACATTTCTCGAACCAGCTATGGGGAGATCGCCAGAATCCCGTTTGGAAGTAGTGTAGCCATTTGTCAAATTCGATGGCACTACGAGCCTACTAAGGCATGATTTGTCCCACTTACACGCCCGCTCTTGTTAGATAAACTCCCTCTTGGTGGCAGATCTTTTATAATTTCTTTTCAGGTTTTTTGTATATTTGTTTGTTTTATTATGTGGGGGTATTTTGTCCCCTTCTTTTTACATTTTTTATATGTGCTTTATAATTTTTATCCCACTAAGTGTGGTTACAGAAACTTCGTTCTCCTTGGCAACTATTTCCTTTATATAAATTTGTTTTTGTTTCCCCTTTATTTGCTTATCCTTAACGTATATAACATCATTTTTGTTATAACGCTTTTGCATGGTCCTTCTCCTATTATGTCTCTCAACCTTAGCCATCTGTTTCTATTTTAATAGTGTTTTTATGTATCTATTAATTTTCCTGCTTTTGTCAAGGAGTTCCTGATAGTTAGAAGCTTCTGAGCGAATAAAAAATATATCCGAAGGTTTCCTGTTCGTTACAGAGTGAACTGAATTATTATAGCGATCTACTGCTATATTAACGAGTCCTTTAGTCCTGAGATCAGAGTTTTCCGCCTTCAGGCATCTATAAATTTCTAGTAACGTGGAGTGGAAACTCTCAATTTGGCCATTTACCTCACTTCTCTGAGATGAAGTGCGGTAAAGCTGAATTCCCAATGATTCTAATAAGTTCTGTATTATTGGGTTAATCAATCCCCGTTCATTATCAGTGACTAAAATTTTTGGAGTTGTAAAATAGTGGAGAAGCTTCACAATTTTGTGTTTAAGGTGCAGAGTTCCTTTGTTCCTACCGTGAAAAAGCTTTGCGAATTTTAAAAATTTGTCAATAAAAATTAAAAATTGTTTGTTTCAAAAATATCTAGGTGAAGGATCTCGCAAGGTTGTGATGGGATTGATGTAGCCTGTAACTCTGGTTTATAAGGGTGTCTATCGTACTTACTAAACTTGCATGTTTCACAAGCCAGTACATATTTCCTAATTTGAGCACGCATTCTCGGGAAATAATACCGCTCTAAAATCTGCTATTTTCAGTGGCATTGCGGTGAGCCCTTTTATGCTCCTATCAACTTGGCCAAACATCTCTTCGTGCTTGCTAAGGATTCTACGGATTTTCTCTTTTGTAGGCTCTGAAATGTTAGGATCGATAGGGAGGTCCGTGTAGATACTATTAACATGTGCCGTTTTGCGCTTTAGAGATATTACTGTGTCTGGTTTTAATATCAATATGTTCAATTCCCCCTCAAGAACTGCTCTGACTTCTGTCAGCGTATCGTCTCCAAGGATTCCATCAAAGGACTTTAGCCCGGAAGGTTAAAGAATGTAGTGGGGATGTCCTTTCCCACAAACGTTAAAAAATGTCCACGAACTTTTCTATGTATTTTAATATTCCCCCCCCCCCCCCCCCCCCCCCCCCCCCCCCCCCGCCGAAATGATTGTGAATGGTTTTTCCACCGCTGTGGAATTTTGTGCAACTCGTTCGCTAATGTAATTCTTGTTATCCCCCATGTATACCAAGAATTCTAGAGTTCCCTGATGTGGAGTGGCATAGTCTAAGTATGGTACACCAGACACGAGGCCCCTGCCGTAAAATTTAGTTGATCGCCATCGCCTTGCTCCTGACCGTGTTCGATCGTAGTGTCTTCTCCTGCTTCCTCATCCACTGGTATTAAGGGAAACAACTTCTATTGTTTGCTTGGCCCCCTGCCTGATTGGAATAAAAACCTTTCCGAACGTGTGCCCCTTTTTAAATTGTTAAAGTCCTGTATTTGGCCGGTATTTTAGATATTCTGGTTTGGCGGGAAGGATTAGGGTTTGTTCTAATAAATCCTGAAGGGGTAGAGTTGCTACGCCAATTTTGCGTAGTCTGATTGCTATTTCTCGTTTGACCGGAGTTCGGGTAGTTGCAGTTTGGTCCTGCCCGGCCTTGGTGTATACCTGAGAAATTTGTAAATGCTCCTGGTTGATTTGGAGCTGCCCTAACCTGACCGGCGTCATTATATTTGGGTTTACATAATACCGAGGGGCTATCGATTGGGAGTTGTTATTGAAATACCTATTTGGGCGGGGCTGGCGATATATGGCGTTCCTGCGGTTGAAGTTCATGAACGTAAGGCATGCCGAGTAGGCCTCGGGCGACGATTTGGGTTTTGCACTAGTAGCCGAGTGGGGAGGTCACCATTTAGGCCTCTAATGAACACATCTAATGCTCTTCGAACCTTCTAAGTTGGGCGAGAATGGCGTTAACGGCGTCATTCATTTCCGTTAAGGAGTTTTTCATCTTTTCTGGATTCATGCTGGAATGAAAAGATATACAATGAGGCTTACGATTTGTTACTTACAACCACCACTTCATTTGGGCTCGGTAAGTTTTGCTGATGCTTGTCTCCTTTTTGTTTTCTTGTTCTTATTTTCACTGTAAGGATTTTTAGTTGATTCTTGTATATGTTTTGGTTTCTTGAATAAAAAAAAAATTTCTTTGTTTCGTATCTTCAATGCAAGGGTTTTTTACTTGATTCTTCTATCTTTTTTGTTTTCTTGAATAAAAAAAATTCTTTGTTTCTTATCTTCACTGCAAGGGTTTTTTTTTATTCTTGAATCTTTTTTTTAATAAAATAATTTTTTGGTTCTTATCTTCACTACACGAGTTTTTTATCCTTTGATACTATTAACTAAAAACAATTTCACTTGGAACGCGAACCCTGCACCGCACTGCTCGGGCGCCAGTTAATCTCTCGTGTCCTGAGAGATATAAAAAATTAAAGGTGCGGCGAACCCACTGTTCGCCGATACTGATTTAAGAGTAAAACACGAACAACTTAAATTTAAATTAATCACAATTTATTACGTGCCACTTGCACGTCCCAAAATTAACTGTACTAAACATCCAAATTAACTTATTAGCTAACCTATTACTGCTAACTATTTATGCTGCGGTTGCAGTTCCCATATTTCGCAAGTCGAACGCTTGCGCGTGTAGACAGGAATTGCTTATATTGCATTTCCCATGTTTTCAATAATTTCGATACCTGACCTGATCGTTGGTTGCGCGTGTGCTGCGTCAGCGAAGTTAGTAAGTGGAACAATATGATCACATGCCTGGCAACGTGAGTAAAGGGTGCGCCATTAGTTAGTATTGGGATTACAGGTGACATAACTTCAATAACATATCTCACGTATAATTTGTTATTAGGGGGACTCATGTAACCATATAAATGCCTTATAAAATGTGTAAATGGATAAATTTATCTAGTGCGTAAACGAGCTGTCAAATTTTGTATGAAAAATCATTTACACAATTTGTATAAATTTACGCGCACATTTCATTGTTTAAACGCATTTTCATCAGAAATCTCCAACATCAGCAAGTAAAGGCGTTTTAGTTTTGATTTTTCACTTAATCTTGGCATTTTTTAATTTGTATAACAATCAAAAAAATTTTGTTTGGCAATAATACAGCTGATAAACAATCAAGTTTATCAAGAGTATTACTAGGTGCGTTCATACAACCGCGTGTGTAAATGGATATAATTTTACACCTTATAAGTTTATATGCTTTCATGAGTCCCCCTATTATTTTGTACAACAATAAACATCCGTTTTGCGAACAACGTCGCACACGGGCTGATAGTTTTTATATTAATTTGATTATTTTAATTTGATTATATTTGAATTTTACTTATGAACACTAGCGTTGAAACACTCCAGCCTTTAATATATCGGATTCGGTGCAATAAGACAATGTATAACCGATTTTGACCTTACTTTTGGTTATTTGAGGAGCTATCTAAAAACATTATTAAATCTATATATATAAAAATGAATGTTTGTATGTATATCATCGATAAACTTAAAAACTACTGGACCGATTACTATGAAAATTGGTATATATATGTATTTTTCCACGGGGAAGGTTCGCATAATGAGTACTTTGATACCGTGACTAAGGGTCTCGAGATATAGGCCAAAACATGGACCCGGGTAACTCCAGGAAGTGTTTGTACAATTTGGGTATCAAATGAAAGCTGTTGATGAGTTCTTTAGTACAGGGTAGTTTTCATACCTATTGGTGACTATGGTCTCGAGATATAGGCCAAAACGTGGACCCGGGCACCCCTAGAATGTATTTATACAATATTTATTTAAGATCTCGGGTTCGAATCGAGCTCAAGGCCTAACAATAATTTTTTATCATTATTATTGTCATGATAAATTTTTTCTTAATTGAAAAAATTTTTAAATTAGAATAGAAGAAAGAAAAAATTTAGACAACTGCCAAAGCTCGTTGTATAGATCCATTTCGGGAACTGCTAAATTCCTTCATCGGCAACGTTTAGGCGCCACTGCTATAACCATTCAGCCATCACAGCGGTTTTTTGTTTGTCTTCATTAATCCTACTTCTATTCTGGTTCGTGCCAATTGATCAATAAAATATGACACTATGGCAGCATTGCCATCAAACAAGTCCAGTTTTCACATCCATTCTGCAACAGATGTCGCAATGTTGTGAATATCAATTGGCACGAACCAGAATAGAAGTAGGATTAATGAAGACAAACAAAAAACCGCTGTGATGGCTGAATGGTTATAGCAGGACTATAACCACGCCCACATTTTCGATATCGAAAATTTCGAAAAACCGGAAAAGTGCGATAATTCATTACCAAAGACGGATAAAGCGATGAAACTTGGTAGATGTGGTGACCTTATGACGCAGAATAGAAAATTAGTAAAATTTTGGACAATAGGAGTGGCACCGCCCACTTTTAAAAGAAGGTAATTGTTTAGGCCAACAGCCCAAACTCAAAACATAAAAGGTCGCCCTCGCACTTTTTCTTATATTGTTAACAGTGCCAGTCCAACTGTTTATGTTAACCATACAAATGAACATCGCTGGAATAAATAAACAGTTTGACTGGCAAGCGGTATTGAATACATTTTTTACTTCACTTGTTTTCACACATCAAGGAGAAAGGACGTATCCCGCCGCAGTTTCCAGCTTCAGCCAAAAGGTAACCTGCAAATATATATATATATAAAGTTTTGTGTTTAATCTTTATCTTCAATAAAGACTATTTGTGATTATTAATACTAATACCAACTTTTCTTGTTCTTTTCTACACTATATCTTGACCGGCACCATCCCTGAGCTGTGGCCCGGCCAAGACATTGGTCATTCAATCCGTTTTTTCATCACAGCGACCACTTTGGCATCAACAAGCATACAGTGTTTAAATATTATTAAAGCGACCATTTTGCGAACCAACACAGTGTTTTAAATATTTAGGTGCATGTCAATAGCAGCAGCAATATCAACTTAAACAACACAGGAACTAACAATCCATTTGTTTATATATTATTGGATCCACTGCATGAAAAACGACATCTACAAATATTAAAAGGTACGTGGTATATTTAAGTGGTACACATTCAAATAAAATTAGTGAAAGTGAAAAGTGCGCGAGAGATATTGTAAAAAAATTAAATACAAAGTTTGTTTTGTACAAATAGCCCATTTGTCCATCAAGTATTGCTTGCCGCCGACGGTAAATAATATTTGACACGGCTTAAGGGTCTTCGCTGTTGCTTTATTGCACACAATTATTTGTACAAACAGTGTTTGGGAATAATTTAATAGAAAAGTGCAAGTAATTTTTCAAAAATAAATTAATTCAATATACATTTATATGACTTGCACTGCTCTGTTATTAACAGCCCACAACAACAACACTGCACTGTGTAATTAACCTCACTTTTGGGTTTGGTTCATCACAGTTGAATTTAAGAAAAATTAATTTCACAAAAGTCACTCGGTTTTTCATTCAATTCACTTTTTAAAACAAAACAATTTAATTTGAGCATTTATTTAGTGGACGGAACAATTTTTCTCCAACTTTGCTCAGGTTTTTCACTTGCGTTTGATTTAAATAAATACTGTGCTACATACATACATATATACACGCACACGTACATAAATATAGTTGGTTGGCGAGCAATAATTTTTCTTAACACGTATATTTATACGTATATACAGTCCACTGGTTTTTTACTCTGAAAATTATTAAATTTGAGTTTGTTTCAAAATAAATATTTTACATTAGAAATTTACACTCAATTTTTTGGAAGTTATTCAATTTATTGGGGTCCTTTTGTTGGTGGGAAGCGTTGCCTAATTTTTATATTAGCGAACTGGGTAATTCCACAGATTCTGTCTCTGTGTACGTAATTTTTTTTTGAAAAATCAATTGTTTCGATTTTTTTAATTTTCAATATGGAAGCATATAACCGCTTAGTTGACACAATTATTGAGTTCGACATCGAATTTTTAAGCATAGCCACTAGCGAAAACTCCAAAAATTCGCTGAAAATTCAGCAGCAGGAGTTGAAATTGATGTGGGAAAAAGCTAAAGAAGCTTTTGATGCGTTATTACAATCCGAAAATATATCTGAGAAGAATGTCACGGCAATTAGAAAGAAAAATAAATCATGCTATACCGTTTTTGTGCGGAGCATGACAAAAATTAATGACCTGGCGGAAAAATTTGAGAAGGCAGAGAAGGAAAACGATGCTGCCTTCACGCCACGCAATTTGCATTTAGCACCTTGTGATACTGATATATTCAAAGGTGATTATTTGTCATGGCCAACTTTTCGTGACATTTTCACGGCCATTTATATTCTAAATAAAAGCCTGTCGCCAGTACAAAAATTATACTATCGTATACAAAAAACCCAAGGTGAAGCCAGAGAAATCGTTAAGAAATGCGAATTGACGAATGATGGTTTTGATATAGCTTGGAAAAATTTGTGAGACAGGTATGAAAATAAGAGAATATTAGTCAACACCCAATTAAAGATTCTTGTCAAACTTCAATCAGTCGAAACTGAATGAGGTAATTCAATTAAAAGATTAAAAAGGGACATAAATAATTGCATATCCTCGTTAGTAAGTCATCATATTGACATATCTAATTGGGATCCAATTATTACATACGTATGTTCAACTAAGCTTCCTTATGTGACCCTTTCGCTATGGGAACAGTCCGTAGAAAGCAAGACAGAAACTTCCAAGTGGGCGGATATGGACCGATTTCTGACAAATCGTTTTCAAACGTTAGAATCAGTATCAGGTTTAAGAGGTACAAAGAGTACAAAACCTCAAAAGGTACAAACCTCAAGGCAGGCCTCTGAACATCCCCCAAAGAAACTTGGCGCTTTCCAAGCAAGTGTAGCTAAAGGCACTTGTAAAATGTGTCAAAGCAATGAGCACAAAATTTATGCGTGTTCAAAGTTCAAAAATTTGAACACGAATGAAAGACTTGCCTTCATAAAAAGAAATCACTTCTGCCTAAACTGTCTGTCATCGGGGCATTCAGTGTCAAAATGCACAAGTGCGCACAATTGCAGCAACTGCCATTTAAGACATAATACCCCTCTGCATTTACAGACAAGTAAGGCAAAACCTACACAGGCAAATAATTCTGCAGATTTATCAGATGAGCAACCGTGCACTTCAAAGCAAGCTCAATCTCAAAACGAATCTGCAAAACAAAAAAAGCAGAAAGATAAAACTACTGTAAAATCTAATTTTATTAATACCGGTAAAGGGGTTTTACTAGGCACAGCTCGCGTCACCATTCATTATAATGGTACAGATTTTTCGGCCGGAGCTCTCATAGATTCGAAATCTGAATGCTGTTTTATCACTGAAAGACTCAGACGAAGAATCAACCTGCCAACTCGAAAGATGCATGCTCAAGTTTCGGGCATCAATAATTCAGTTTCTGCGCAGGTAAAAGAGGCATGCGCCATTCAGTTGCGGTCCCCAGTTGACCCACTAATTTCTATTGACGCTTTAGTTCTAGTTCTACCCCATTTGACAGGTAATTTGCCAACATGCGATGTTAGTGCATTAACACAACAAGCATTCCCTGATCTCGTGCTTGGGGATAAACGTTCCTTCGTGAATGAGCCAGTTGATCTTGTTCTGGGCGGGGATATTTATCCGCAAATCATATTAGACGGTATCAAAAAAAAATATTCTTAGCACTCTTTTAGCTCAAGAAACTGTCTTTGGTTGGATACTGACTGGTCGTGCTGATGCAGCCAGTCCAACCAATCATAACCGGGTATCCTTTTACAATGAAGTGGCTTTAGACAAGCAGCTAAGGTCATTTTGGGAGCTCGAAGACACGCCGAAAGCTAAAGCCTCCACATTAGAAGATACATTTTGTGAGGAATTGTATCAACGTACAACGCAGCGGAATTCTGACGGAAGATACATTGTGTCGCTTCCGTTCAGGTCAGAATTACCAGGAGAGATAAATCTAAGTCCATCATTAAGAATAGCGTGCTCTCAATTCTATAAAAATGAAACCCGACTTAGAAAAAATCTCGATTTACAGAAGGAGTACAATAGAGTCATACTAGAATACGAGACTATGGGGCATATGCCAAAATTAGATTCAATTCAATCGGCCAATGCGGTCGATAATTACTATTTACCACATCATGCAGTAATAAAAGAAGAAAGCATCTCTACCAAAGTTAGAGTTGTTTTCAATGCTTCATCACGCTCTTCGAATGGTATCAGCCTGAACGATGTTCTTCTTCCTGGTCCTGTGCTTCACGCTGATCTACCAACATTAATTCTTCGCTGGCGACTTTTCAGATACGTCTTCAATAGCGATATTGAGAAGATGTATAGGCAAATCCTAGTAGATCATAATCATACAAGATACCAAAGAATAGTTTTCCGCTCAAGTCCAGATGATCAAATCAGTCTGTATGAGCTCAAAACAGTGACATTTGGTATCAATTGTGCTCCTTATCTAGCAATAAGGACTTTACTTAAACTGGCTGATGATTCCGAAAAATCTCATCCAATCGGTTCAAATATCCTACGAAAAAATATGTATGTCGACGACGTTCTTTCGGGAGGGCATACTATTGCATCTACGATCAGAGCAAGAGATGAAGTTTCCAGAGTTTTAAGTTCAGCTGGTTTTCCATTACGAAAATGGACTTCAAATTCCAGTAAAATATTACAGGGTATTCCCGAAGCTCATCAACTGAGCGAAGATTTCTTAGAATTTGAAGATTCAAGTAGTGTAAAGGCGCTCGGTATTAGGTGGAATGCTCATTCCGATCAGTTTTACTTCATAGCAAACCCTATAGAAGAAAACACCGAGCCCACAAAAAGAGCGATACTATCTACTATCGCAAAACTCTTTGACCCATTAGGGTGGCTAGCTCCAACAATTATCGTGGCAAAAATGATCATGCAAAATATCTGGTTATAGGGTACTGGTTGGGATGAAACCGTTTCGTCTTCAACATTAGACAGGTGGAAAAATTTTACCAATACGTACAAGGAGATCGACAAAACACGAATACCGCGATGGGTAGCCTTTTCTCCAACAGAAAAGGTCGAAATCCACGGATTCTGCGACGCCTCCGAGAAAGCGTATGGTGCAGCCGTGTATTTGAAAGTGGAAACCAACGACGGCATATTTGTGAATCTGCTTTTGGCAAAAACAAGAGTAGCTCCTGTCAAAACCATCTCACTTCCTCGACTGGAACTTTGCTGTGCTGTACTATTAGCGGATATAACCGAATCTAGCTGCGCTAACCTTGATTTAGGTCAACAAAACATTCACCTGTGAACATATTCGACAATCGTGCGGGCCTGGATACGAAAACCTCCGTGCTCATGGTCAACTTTCGTTGCGCATCGAATTACAAAAATCATCGACAAAGTTGGAAGTTCATCATGGTATCATGTGGATTCAGGTACAAACCCAGCAGATTTAGTCAGTAGAGGAATACTAGCCGAGGATTTAGGCAACTATTCTCTGTGGTGGCAGGGTCCTTCTTGGCTCCAAGAAGAGAAGGAAAAGTGGCCAACACAAGATTTGGATTTTAACACGAATATTGAAGAAAAACGCGTACAAGCACATGCAACCGCAATTTCAAGCAATATTAATGATATTCTCGATAGGTTTTCACATCTTCCTAGGGCTTTAAGAGTTATCTCATATATACTCAGGTTTTTTCATAGAACGCATTCTAAAACGAAAGATTGTAGTCAACATGAATCTTATTTAATTTCCTCAGATGAAATTAAAGCTACAACAACCCGTTTAATAAAACTTGCTCAGGAGCAATATTACGGATCAGAAATTTCAAGTTTGCAATCCAAAACACCAATTGGATCTAAAAGCGAAATACTTCATTTCATTCATTTCATTTCATTTTTTATTCATTTTCTTTCAAAACAGCATATATGTTACAATAGCGACTTAAATTAAATTAACCATAGTTACAGAAAGAAAAGTAAGGCATTCTGTAAAAATATATGTATTTTAGTATCGAATGCCATCTCCGAATAAAATTGAATTCAAAAACATGTAAAATAGTGCGTGGGGTGAAGTTTGATTAAAAATAATAAATAATAAAATATATTAATACAATATGTACATATATGTTTTTAAGTGCTATGGTTCAGCAAAATTTTGATGTCTTCGTGTGATTTCTCTAGTAGAAAAGATTTAACCTTTCCCAAAAACTCATTCAGATTTCTAGTGACACGTATTCATGCAGGCAACGCATTAAAAGCTTTACAAGAAACGATAGTAAAGAAGTTGTTGAAGTTGGTTGTTCGAGAGGTCGGGACATACACAAGTCCATATGAGTTTTGCCTCAAGTTATAACTATCCGATACCAGGCTATGTAAATATCCACAGCGAATGAAAAATATCTTTAACGTTTTATAGTAGTACATATGCTTAACAGGAAGAACTTTCAGATCCCTAAACAACTCCATAGAGTGGTGAAAACGATCAACATTACATATTTTTCTTATGACCCATTTTTGAATAGTTAGAAGCTGCTGGATTTTATTACCTGCAGCGCCACCCCAACAGGTTATACGATATTGGAGCTTGGAGTGGACTAAAGCGTAGTAAATAGTTTTAAGTGTTTCGTTTGAACAAACTTTTCTTAAATTGTAAAAATAACGAACGCAAGATCGCAAGTAGGACTTCAAACGAGAAATATGCGTAGACCAACTCAAGTTTTGGTCAACAATACACCAAGATATTGGAAGTCACTAACTTTTTCAATAGTGAAGCACTTATCGGAACAATTTACTTCAGCTTTAAACGATGCACAGAACAGAAAATTATTTAGTACAAAACTTTTGCAGTCAGTAGCATGGAATACAATGGCTATGTCAGGTGAGGATTTTGGATGCAAATTGAAATACATCAACTTCGTTTTCTTGCTGACACAGAGCTTATGTGCTGCAAACCACACTCTTAGAAAATGCACATCGTTATTGATTCCTGCTACTAAATCCAAATAGGTCGATGAACCATAGGCGATAGCAAGGTCGTCAGCGAAGGCTGTTACTTTTCCATACAATGGCAGCGAGAATATTGAATTAAGGTGAATCAAAAATAGAATAGGACCTAAGACAGATCCTTGAGGTACACCTAAGCTAATTGTAACTGGGTTACTTATACTACTTCCAACTTTTACTTTTTGAATTCTTCCTGACAAATAAGATTTAAACCAATTATATATAAACCCACGAAAGCCCGCAAAATACAATTTGTCTAATAAAATTTGGTGATCAACCATGTCAAATGCTTTAGTGATATCAACGAACAGTCCAGCACAGTTCTTTTTATTGTCTAGTTCCCTATATATGTGAGAACAAAAGTCCAGCAGGGCATCTTCTGTTGACCGCCCATATCTGAACCCGAATTGCATTGAGCTGAAATAGTTATTATTGTCAAGAAATGATAGGATTCGACCTTTAACCAGTTTTTCAAAAATTTTTGAAATTGAAGACAGTAATGAAATAGGCCTGTAGTTATTTATATCCGTTTTGTCACCCTTTTTAAATAAAGGAATGGCAATAGCGCATTTTAAGTCTAAAGGAAATGATCCACCTAAAATACTCATATTAAACAAATGCGTTAGGATATCAACTAAATTTAGTGCCACATATTTAAGAGTCTGATTCGAAATTCCATCACAACCACATGATCTAGAGTTATTCAGAGAATTAATTGTTTTTAAAACTTCAATGCCAGTAAATGGCTCGAAAAAAAAAACTATTTCCCGAATTCGATAACTCAGGTATCATAGCGGAGGATTCGAAAACAGGTGATTGCCCTATTGATAGAAAGTGATCATTGAAAAGGGTTGCCACTGTTGGAGGATCAGAAAAGCTCACGCTACCATCACATAAAACAATTGATGTATTATTAGCTTTACAACTGCGATTCAGAAGACCGTTAATGATATTCCATTCCTTCTTTGGATTGCCATAGGAAGACCTAAACTCATTTCGATAGAAATTATCACGATCCATGTGTACTTCTTTTTTGAGTTCTATACATAATTTCATATACCTGCTGCGAAGATTTGCGTTTGATGGGTGGTTTTTACACTTTTTTCCAAGCTTGTTTTTTAGATGAATTTTTTTGAGCAACTTTTTGCTAATCCATGGTTTTAACTTATAATCAGATCTGCGAGGGATAAAAGAAAAGATAGCAGACTTAATGTGTCTGTTAAAAATGTTCTGAAAAATATTAAATGCCTTGGATACGTCTTTTTCAGAGTAACATTCATCCCATGACTCAAATCGCAATAGTTCGTTTAGAGCGTCAAAATTTATTTGCGTTAAAGAAGAACTAACCTTTTTATTATTGTTTTTTGCACAGGCCTTGCTTAGTAGTACACCAGTCATAGTGTGATCTGTTATTCCGACATCAAGATTTAGGCTACGCAAACTACTGAGAAAATGATTACTAACACGACAGAAAACGTGATCCAAGCAGCTTCCAGACATACTACGAGTTGGTTCATTTAAATACGATGTTAGACCATGACCAGCCATTAGATTTAGGAAACTATCTATGGTAGGATTAGCGTTAAGAATACCTAAATTAAAGTCACCTAAGATGACAATATTGGCTGAATTTTCACTACGGAGAAGATTTGAGAACTCTTCCACAAATATCTGACCAGGTATCGCATGTAGCCTGTAAACACATATAAAAGTAAAGACTGCACCGGAAATACTTATTGAAACCTTTAGGATGTCAGCACTTGTGTTGTTGTTATTTACGACATTGCTTCGTTCACTTGCACTTGCACGTATATTGTCACGGTTATTGCTGGGTATCTTGTGTGTTTGCTGTTTTTGGGTGCTGTTGGTGGTTATTTTCGCTCACTCCATATCTTGATGAAGACGAAGTAGTGAAAACGGGTGGACAACTTGGTGCATCCAAAGATACTACCGAATCTGAACGCGTCTGTATGTTCAGTTTGTCCATGAAATGTCTCTCCATGGTGAAAACCAATTAATGCTGCGCATCTTTAGAACTCAATACTGGATTCCAAAGATCTGCACGATCTTCAAGAAACGATCTCAAAATCAGCTCATGGGAATTCTACCTCAAGAACGCACCACATTTTCGCGTGCATTTACCAATACAGGGGTAGATTTCGCAGGGCCTTTCGATATTAAGAGTTACAGTGGGCGCGGGTGTCGTACCTCAAAGAGTTACATTTGTCTGTTCGTTTGCTTTTCTACTAAGGCCATACATTTAGAAGCCACTAGTGATTTGAGCACTTCCTCATTTCTAGCCGCTCTTTCAAGACTCGTATCTAGACGAGGATGTCCAAGAAACATTTATTCGGACAATGGAACAAACTTTGTCGGGGCATCACGTGCATTAAAAACTGAATTTAAGGAATTTCTTGCCGATGCAAGAAACCAAACCCTGTCAAAATATTCCCATCAGGCATTAAATTGGCATTTCATACCAGCAGGAGCTCCACACGTGGGAGGACTATGGGAAGCGGGAGTAAAAAGCTTTAAAGGCCACTTCAGAGAAGTGGACTTAAACAACAAATTCACTTTTGAGGAATTTAACACACTGTTATGTAGAATTAAGTCATGTCTCAATTCTCGTCCTCTTAGCCCCGCTTCAGATAAACCATCTGACCTTGAGCCTCTAACACCAGGACACTTTCTTATTGGAGGACACCTATTAGCACCAGCGGAAATCAGCGTTGATGAAAATACTGCCTCAATAGTCAATCGCTGGCAGAAACTCAAGGCATTACATCAAAACTTCTGCAGAATATGGAAATCAGAATATCTTTCGGAACTACAGAAACGGATAAAATGGAAGCATCCTAAATCAAATATGCAAGTCGGAGATATGGTGGTTATACGGGAAGACAATCTTCCTCCCAACGAATGGAGATTGGGGCGTGTGATAAGGTTACACCCTGGTTCAGACAACCGGGTGCGCGTTGTGGATATAAGGACTGAAAGGGGGCAAGTAACAAAACCACTTCAAACTAATATTATTACCACCATATACCGCGGACACCGAAAACACGTCAGACCCTAATCTTCAGCAGTATCGCTACAATTGGAGTTACAAAATCTTCACACAACATCAAAACTTCTCCTAACCAAAACGAAGCAACTTCAACAAAATCATAGTGGAAACAAAAAAATTCTTTTTTTGATCCAGCCTAATGTTACATGTGTACATGTACATGCTTGCGCACATTTACAAAGGCAACAATATTTTGCTACAATTGATGAACACATTTTATTATTAAATGTTCAATTTTTAATGCGTTTTTACACACTCACTACAAAGTGAAGTTATATCTGGGTAGTCTCCACCGAAAACATGTGCACAAACATGTACATAATGACTATATGCATTGGAGTGCATGGAATCATGAAGAAAAAATTTTCGGGTCTGCTTAGGCAATCAAAAAAAAAGAGCAAAAATCATGGGTTCGCAAACCACATATTCAATCATGAAATTTCCCTCAAATAAATATTTCCTTTGTTCTTTTTGCCTAATGCATTATATATAAGGGTGCTCACATAAACCAAATTTTTTCATTTTGTTGCGAAGAAACGAAAAAAAAAGGATAGTACAATGGCAAAGGCAACGTTACTGAAATTAAAAAGAATCGCTGCCAATTCCATTGCATACACCCGTTTTTATCGAAATAAAAATATAAAAACAAAAATAAAATAAGTAAAAAAAAAAAATTACGGAAATAAAAATTTTTCAATTAAGGACACCCTAATATAATTCACGGCACATAGCACAATTCCTTTTTACTTTTGAAGTAAAACGTTTAAATACTAACCAAAAAACAAAGAACAAAAAATTTTCTAACAAAAAAAAACAGAGGAGAAATTTCGGATTGCGCGGTTCACCCTAATGCAACATATTGCAATTAAGTTTTTGCTTTTCGAAGCAAAAACCAACACAAAAAAACACAAAAGAAAAAAAATTTTTTTTCTTTCACAATAAAAACAAGTAAGGAAGGCTAAGTTCGGGTGTAACCGAACATTACATACTCAGTTGAGAGCTGTGGAGACAAAGTAAGGGAAAATCACCATGTTGTAAAAAGAACCTAGGGTAACCCTGGAATGTGTTTGTTAATGATAATTTTAAAAGGGAGTGGGCCTAAGTTCTATAGGTGGACGCCTTTTCGAGAGATCGCCATAAAGGTGGACCAGGGGTGACTCTAGAATTTATTTTGTACCATATGGGTATCAAATGAAAGGTGTTAATGAGTATTTTAAGAGGGCGTGGGCCTTAGTTCTATATGTGGACGCCTTTTCGAGATATCGCTATAAAGGTGGACCAGGGGTGACTCTAGAATTTGTTTGTACTATATGGGTATCAAATAAAAGGTGTTAATGAGTATTTTAAAACGGAGTGGGCCTTAGTTCTTGGGTGGACGCCTTTTCGGGATATCGCCATAAACGTGGACCAGGGGTGACTCTAGAATGCGTTTGTACAATATGGGTATCAAATGAAAGGTGTTAATGAGTATTTTAAAAGGGCGTGGACCTTAGTTCTATAGGTGGACGCCTTTCCGAGATATCGCCAAAAAGGTGGACCAGGGGTGACTCTAGAATTTGTTTGTATGATATGGGTATCAAATGAAAGGTGTTAATGAGTACTTTAAAAGGGCCAGGGCCTTAGTTCTATAGGTGGACGCCTTTTCAAGATATCGCCATAAAGGTGGACCAGATGTGACTCTAGAATTTGTTTGTACGATATGAGTATCAAATGAAAGGTGTTAATGAGTATTTTAAAAGGGAGTGGGCCTTAGTTCTATAAGTGGATGCCTTTTCGAGATATCGCCATAAAGGTGGGCCAGGGGTGACTCTAGAATTTTTTTGTACGATATGGGTATCAAATGAAAGGTGTTAATGAGTATTTTAAAAAGGAGTGGGCCTTACTTCTATATGTGGATGCCTTTTCGAGATATCGCCATAAACGTGTACCAGGGGTGACTCTAGAATGTGTTTGTACGATATGGGTATCAAATTAAAGGTATTAATGAGGGTTTTAAAAGGGAGTGGCCCTTAGTTGTATATGTGAAGGCGTTTTCGAGATATCGACCAAAATGTGGACCAGGGTGATGCAGAACATCATCTGTCGGGTACCGCTAATTTATTTATATATGTAATACCACGAACAGTATTCCTTCCAAGATTCCAAGGGCTTTTGATTTCACCCTGCAAAACTTTTTTATTTTCTTCTACTTAATATGGTAGGTGTCACACCCATTTTACCAAGTTTTTTTCTAAAGTTATATTTTGCTTCAACAGACCAATACAATTACCATGTTTCATCCCTTTTTTCGTATTTGGTATATAATTATGGCATTTTTTTCATTTTTCGTAATTTTCGATATCGAAAAAGTGGGCGTGGTCATAGTCGGATTTCGGCCATTTTTTACACCAATACAAAGTGAGTTCAGATAAGTACGTGAACTGAGTTTAGTAAAGATACATCGATTTTTGCTCAAGTTATCGTGTTAACGGCCGAGCGGAAGGACAGACGGTCGACTGTGTATAAAAACTGGGTGTGGCTTCAACCGATTTCGCCCTTTTTCACAGAAAACAGTTATCGTCCTAGAATCTAAGCCTCTACCAAATTTCACAAGGATTGGTAAATTTTTGTTCGACTTATGGCATTAAAAGTATCCTAGACAAATTAAATGAAAAAGGGCGGAGCCACGCCCATTTTGAAATTTTCTTTTATTTTTGTATTTTGTTGCAGCATATCATTACTGGAGTTGAATGTTGACATAATTTACATATATACTGTAAAGATATTAACTTTTCTTTTAAAATTTGAATTTAAAAATTTTTTTTTTAAAAAGGGGGCGTGGTCGTTCTCCGATTTTGCTCATTTTTATTAAGCAGACAAATTTCATCATGATATCTTCAACGACTGCCAAATTACAGCTTGCAAAACTTCTAAAATACCTTCTTTTAAAAGTGGGCGGTGCAACGCCCATTGTCCAAAATTTTACTAGTTTTCTATTATGCGTCATAAGTTCAACTCACCTACCAAGTTTCATCGCTTAATCCGTATTTGTTAATGAATTATCGCACTTTTTCGATTTTTCGAAATTTTCGATATCGAAAAAGTGGGCGTGGTTATTGTCCGATATCGTTCATTTTAAATAGCGATATGAGATGAGTGCCCAGGAACCTACATACCAAATTTCATCAAGATACATCAATTTACTCAAGTTATCGTGTTAACGGACAGACGGACGGACGGACGGACATGGCTCAATCGAATTTTTTTTTGATACTGATGATTTTGATATATGGAAGTCTATATCTATCTCGATTCCTTTATACCTGTACAACCAACCGTTATCCAATCAAAGTTAATATACTCTGTGAGCTCTGCTCAACTGAGTATAAAAAAAACCACTGCACACCCTACTACACATGTTGTCACTCCACGATCGCATGATTTTATTGCGAATCGTATCGACATCAAAACACAATTACACACTTTTCACACAACTTGTTGATCTGCTTTATTGGAGGATTTTTACTTCATAGGTCTTTATTATCACATTTTTTTTCCTCTCTTTATAATTTGCAACATGTATATACATATATGTACATATGTATATTTTGTTTCACTAAACCACTTCACAAACACGAAATAAACACTAAATATTCGCGATATACATTTTCGCCCGCACGCGCACTATTTTTCTTGCAATTACAATTATATTGCAATCACAAAACCGAAATCAAACGCGCCACGTTTTTTTTTTTCGTTTTTCTTTTTCATTAATTAATCCGGAACTGAAGTTAGTGAAACATGCAATATATCGATATTGCAAACAACCGATACACTAGTAAGGTAGCATGAGGGTGTTGACACATCATCAATGATCCGTAACGCTGCATGCATCACATATGGAAAAGCATGACGTAGACATTTACATTTTTGAGGAACGAGTTAGTAATCAAAAATAAATGCTATAAATGCTTGGAAATATATAAATTAGACATTGTTTGAGAAAATCTTTACTGTTAATGTTTGGGTTGGCGTTGTTTCTGTCTTGGGGGTCCGAGGGTATCATTTGCAAAACAAATGAATATCAGTTATACTACATTACAATACAGCCATCACGTATTTATATATCGCATACTGTACCCTGCTTCCACCACCAACCCCATATAAGTTGAAGTTCACATTTACCTTATCAGAATTGCTCGCCAACCGAAATACGCTCGCTACGCCGATAAAACCAGAACCACCGATGAGGAAAGCGACACCCTCTCCATTAACGCATTGGAGGTCGAAGCAGAGTCCTCTGCAGCGGAGACGTCTGCTTTCCGTCCGGAGGCCTCAAGTGGAGTGGAATCATCTGCATTCCACCCACCTTCTACGAGCGGATTGGAAATGAAAACTTTCCAACTGCGCCGTTTTCGTCCTCTATTTCGGCATGAGGTGATCGCAAGCGGATTGGATATGCAAACTTTCCAACCGCCCAAAAATAACTACAATGGAAAAGACAAAAAGAATCGACGCAAGCAGCAAGCGCATTAAAGTCGCGCCGCAAGGAGAGTGGAATCACCTGCATTCCACCTCCCTCCAACGAGTGCCTTGATGAATTGTAAATACCTACATATTTTTTTTTACAAAAAATTAATTTTGAATACTGCTTATGCATATCCATAAGCAATGACATATTTTATACATACATACATGAAATAAAAATGAATGTGCCACTGAGATTGAACCATGTACATCTATTATTTATTTTTCTTCAATTTTCGACTTTAGGTAATTCAAACGGAACCTGAGCTGAAAATAGTTTTAAGCTTAATTTAATTTAATTTAAACTGCGAACCAGCGGCGGAAAATGTTCAATTAAATCTTGCGTATCGCAAGGGGCCGGCATGTTTAGGCCAACAGCCCAAACTCAAAACATAAAAGGTCGCCCTCGCACTTTTTCTTATATTGTTAACAGTGCCAGTCCAACTGTTTATGTTAACCATACAAATGAACATCGCTGGAATAAATAAACAGTTTGACTGGCAAGCGGTATTGAATACATTTTTTACTTCACTTGTTTTCACACATCAAGGCTTTTGGCTTCAGCCAAAAGGTAACCTGCAAATATATATATATATATATAAATTTTTGTGTTTAGTCTTTATCTTCAATAAAGACTATTTGTGATTATTAATACTAATACCAACTTTTCTAGTTCTTTTCTACACTATATCTTGACCGGCACCATCCCTGAGCTGTGGCCCGGCCAAGACAGTAATTTAACAGTTTTGCAAGCTGTAATTTGGCAGCTGAGTACACCCGAACGTAGCCTTCCTTACTTGTTTTATATTTAAAGTCTAACGCTAGATAAAGTAGTCTTAAAATCTTAATTTCAAAAAAAACATCAATAGAAGACGTAAATATCAAAAACGTACGAGAGTATGCTCCTAACCAATACTTTACAAAAGAATAGCTTCGTAATAAAACAATATGAATCCCAAAAGGGGTTTCTAATAAAATTAAGTCATCCTATCATCCACATCGTTAGTTGCATAACATGGTCAGCGAAGCTTTTGTGCCCTAAGTCATTGCACAATGTTGATACCTGCTCTAAAAAAATCATAGAAATTCCTGAAAACGAAGAAAAAATGGGCTTAATTTTATCCCATAGAAACGCTTCCCTTAATTTATACAATCAAGTAGTTTTCTCAAAAACTGAGATGTTTTTTTACTTGTGTTTAGGTCAGAACCTAAATATTTATATCTATTTTACACGGCCACCCCAATGCATAATTCATTTAGTTGCACATATGTATTTACATAAATACACTGTCATGTATTGCTAACACGCATGCATACAACCTCATATTGTCACTCACACATATAAGCAGCATAACACGGGTAACTGAGTTTTCCACCGGATAACAAATATCCCTTGGAAAACCCCCGCACGATCTCCGGTCCGACACAACGGAGATCATTTTCTTCTGTTCTGTTCTATTTCAACCACGGAGGAAGAAAGTCGCTGCTGCTGTCACGCCACATCATATACCAAAGGTAAAATATTGTACTAACTTAATACAAAATAAATTAATTATTGTCTTTATTACTTATACAAATATTTGCCTTTTATTTCCTTTTCCATATCCACATATATATATTCTCCGTGCTACCACGCATCGTGCTAGAATATACAACTTGGTTATAGGAATAATTTTCTTAAAAGTATTCAAGCACTCTTGATTGAAAAAAATGAAGAAAAATGTTTCCTAAGTTAATAAAGTTTTGTATAAAGATAAGAAATTTTTACAATTGCATTAATATTTTCCTCAATTTAAAGAAATTTTTTAGGAGATGTTTTTTTTTTATTTTTTGCTTTGCGTAAATTTCTCGACATACAAATCATATCAATGGATCTAGTGTAAGTACATAAATGTAAATAAATACTGAATAGAAAATTTAAAACAAATTTTAAGATCAGCAGTCTCATTGCCCATTACCGGCCAAAACATGAGTAAAATTAGCAAGGTTAGAAAAAGGCGGTGTATGCGTATACGAGTTTTAGCACAAACTAAAATTTGATTGTAGCGACCTTTTTACTTTGACTTTATCAAACTGTGATTTTTGCCGGCTCAAGGTCCAATGTAATAAAACAATTTTTTAAATATTTCCCAATATATTTCAATCTCCTTCGGAGATCGTCTTCAGGGGCTATAACAATAACAAACAAATATTCACATATAAAACTGAATACAATTGGGATACAATTTTTCCATACATACATACATTAATTATCTTGTCCGATACACGACACTTGTTAATTCGCCATGCAGTTTAGAACTAATTTTGTTTTTTGTTCTTTTGTGAGTCAAGTAAGTGTCTATAAATATGTGAGCAATTTTCTGTGTCCGTTTTGTAATTAGTCTCTTGCCCGGTGATGTATTTGCTATGTGTAGCATTTCTAACGTAAACTTTTGCTATAATTTGTCTCCTGCTCTAGTATGCTCACCGCTTTAAAATCTGGTTGGTGTCCGTTCTCTGTACAGTGGGCCGCAAGTGCTGTTTTATGAATGTTGCCAGATGATCTACATTTAATATCCGATCTGTGTCCTGCTATTCTTGTTTTTAATTTGTTCTTTGTTCCCTACAAGAAACGCTGATAGTTTTACTAATACACTCACACTTGTAATTGACAATGCTGATCCTGCGATGACGTAAACATTGATACTTAAATTTAATTATGTTCCTTTGATCGCTCACGCATGTCCGCATGTTCCCAACGACAGCCTATAATCATGAAAAAGGACTCAAACTGGGAAAGCTTCGGACACCTGGTACAGAACAAAAGAACATACAGCAGATACCATTATGCATGTGAGACAGATACATAATTCTCAACGGAATTTTATGTATACGAGAACAGTTTATCCGATTTAATCATGTTGTCACTACTGACTG
This sequence comes from Eurosta solidaginis, assembly GCF_040869045.1. Taxonomy (NCBI): domain Eukaryota; kingdom Metazoa; phylum Arthropoda; class Insecta; order Diptera; family Tephritidae; genus Eurosta; species Eurosta solidaginis. The sequence continues at coordinate 260,500,611 of NC_090323.1, read as the reverse complement.
TCATATGACAATCAAATGATTATCACGGCTGTTTTGTTATTTTTTAAATTCCGCCATTTTCAACCGACGAAAACCATATAAAAAATAAGTTTAAAAAATGAAAAAGAGAGCATTTCAAAGCTCCATGCTAAAAGAAAAAAAAATCGAAAATAATATTAAAAAATACCAAAAGCTGTCGAAATGTATGGGGCGCACTCAAAAAATTGATACGCGAAAAATAATAGTGGTTAGTGGTGATTCATTTTTAAATGTGTTTCCGCATGAGGAAAGCGTTATTCTGTTGTTTTGTTATTTTCTGAATATAAATTTAACATTCTAAAGTCGAATTCTTATAAAACTATTTATTTTAAACAAAAAAGAAACGCGTATGCCTTTATCACGTACAAAATTAAAAACGTAATGAAATAAAGTAAATAAAAAGCAAAAAGCATTGTTTCATTTTTGGCGGAATATAACAATTGTCATTTATGATAGTATAACAGTCAATCCTGATATCTACAGTAGACTATCATTTATGACACTTTTTGATAGTTAGAGTGTCAGCACTGATCCAGGAAAAGGAATGGGAGTGAGCAGTACGGCTATATACTTAATCAGTAGGCGATGTTGGTGTATAAGAAGGAGACAAAAACTCACACGTACACAGTTGTTTACATCACATTTGCGCAAGTCCCCTTAAGTTTGTGATAGAAAGTTTGTATGAGGCGCTGATCGTTAGGTTGACATTGCTGTCAATCAGATGATAGCCATATGATAGTCAGTATTCTTGTAGGGTTGTACCCACATATTCTTTTCCACAGTTATTATTTTCACTTCCCGCACATGTAATCTTATATATTACATTATGTTTGTCTGAATTTGTTATTTTGCTTTTCATGCTATTAAAAAATATGTTTGTTGTGTACGATGGTTTGTGTGCAATTCTTATATTCTCCTTGTCATAGATGTCTGAGCCCTGCAATCTTTCTGAAAAACCTGGTATATATACTACAGATCTATATTTTGTAGTCGTGTTCTCTCTGTTCTTCCGGCATTTATCTTTCGGGTATTCTTTTATTAACCTCTGTATTGTGTTAGGAGGGAAGTCATTCATCTTTAGTATGTGTGTTATACGTTTTTTATTCTCGGAGTGAAAAACCGTGTCACTCGTATCTAATACTCGTCTAATGAAGTTTTTTGCCGTGTTTATAATCATACCCCTTGGGTGTTTTGATTTAAAATTTATTATTCTTCCTGATGATGTGGGCTTTTGATACCAGTCAAGTTTTATTTTATTGCCTATTTTACATACTAATGTGTCTAGAAACGGCAGTCTACTAGCCGACTCCAGCTCCATCGTAAACTTTATGTCCCTGTGGAATGAGTTTAGCACCTCCAAGGTTTTTTCCAGCTCGTCCTCCTTAACAATGGCAAACACATCATCTACGTATTTGCTAAGTAGTCTCGCGTTTGTCACTGTTTCCAAAATCTCTTCCATGATGATGTCGGCAACAATCGGTGATGCTGGGGATCCCATTGGAAGTCCTTTGAGTTGCGTATAAATTATTTCTTCATACTTGAAATATCTATTTTCCGATATGCAAAACTTCACAATTTCCATAAAAAGTTGTTTTGGAATATCCGTGTGTTCCTTTATGTCTTTCCACTTTGTCAGTATAGTTTGTATAGCCAGGTCTATTGGTATACTTGGGAATAGTGACACAACATCAAACGATACGAGGCGTTCATCATCATAAATGTAGGAGTCGTTGACCTTGTCTTTGAATTCTATTGCACTTTTTACATTAAACGTAGGTTTCGTCGTCAGATTTTTTAAAATATTAGTCAGGTATTTACATAAATTATAGGACGGAGCATTTAACATGGAACAGATTGGTCTTAAGGGCATATTCTCTTTATGGACCTTTGGTAATCCATATATACGGGGTGGGAGAGCTGTGTGTGTAGACATTTTGAGTTTTTCGTTGTTCGTTATAAGACCTAATTTGTGCAATTTATCTACCAACTGATTATTTTTCGTTTGTAACTTCAATATCGGATCCTGGCGTAATCTTCGGTATGACGACAAATCTTCCAGCAAACTTTGCATTTTTGACCTATAGTCGCTTTTTTCCATTGCTACCGTCACATTACCTTTGTCTGCATTCACAATCATAATATTTTTATTTTTGTTCAAAAATTCCCGTGTTTGTTCCACTGTGTCATTAATGGCTACGTCTGTTGTGCTCGCTCTGTTTTTCGTCAAAGTGTCTTTAATTAAAATTGATAACTTGGTTCTCGCAGATTCCTGGTTCTCTTTGTTTTTTTATGCTCCTTACCAATTCTTCCCCATCAGCTATGCATTTGAAAAGAGGGAATGTATTTGTTGACATTGGTAGAGCGAACTTTGGACCTTTTTCAAGCAGTGCTTCAACCTGAAGTCAGTTAAGGAGGACGAGCTGGAAAAAACCTTGGAGGTGCTAAACTCATTCCACAGGGACATAAAGTTTACGATAAAGCTGGAGTCGGCTAGTAGACTGCCGTTTCTAGACACATTAGTATGTAAAATAGGCAATAAAATAAAACTTGACTGGTATCAAAAGCCCACATCATCAGGAAGAATAATAAATTTTAAATCAAAACACCCAAGGGGTATGATTATAAACACGGCGAAAAACTTCATTAGACGAGTATTAGATACGAGTGACACGGTTTTTCACTCCGAGAATAAAAAACGTATAACACACATACTAAAAATGAATGACTTCCCTCCTAACGCAATACAGAGGTTAATAAAAGAATACCCGAAAGATAAATATCGGAAGAACAGAGAGAACACGACTACAAAATATAGATCTGTAGTATATATACCAGGTTTTTCAGAAAGATTGCAGGGCTCAGACATCTATGACAAGGAGAATATAAGAATTGCACACAAACCATCGTACACAACAAACATATTTTTTAATAGCATGAAAAGCAAAATAACAAATTCAGACAAACATAATGTAATATATAAGATTAAATGTGCGGGAAGTGAAAATAATAACTGTGGAAAAGAATATGTGGGTACAACAAAGAACAAATTAAAAACAAGAATAGCAGGACACAGATCGGATATTAAATGTAGATCATCTGGCAACATTCATAAAACAGCACTTGCAGCCCACTGTACAGAGAACGGACACCAACCAGATTTTAAAGCGGAGAGCATACTAGAGCAGGAGACAAATTATAGCAAAAGGTTTACGTTAGAAATGCTACACATAGCAAATACATCACCAAGCAAGAGACTAAATTACAAAACGGACACAGAAAATTGCTCACATATTTATAGACACTACTTACTTGACTCACAAAAGAACAAAAAACAAAATTAGTTCTAAACTGCATGGCGAATTAACAAGTGTCGTGTATCGGAGAAGATAATTAATGTATGTATGTATGGAAAAATTGTATCCCAATTGTATTCAGTTTTATATGTGAATATTTGTTTGTTATTGTTATAGCCCCTGAAGACGATCTCCGAAGGAGATTGAAATATATTGGGAAATATTTAAAAAATTGTTTTATTACATTGGACCTTGAGCCGGCAAAAATCACAGTTTTAGCACAAATTTATCAAACGCCGTGCGACTACGAAAGTACTGCAACGTGAACCCAATAGGCGAACACCGTAGTGCTCAGCCCACCTCTCGAGGGTAGTCCCAGGGGGTTAAGTAGCATTAGGCGGTAGGAGTTAAGGCGGTAGGAGTTAAAGAACACGCCAAAGCCCCTTACTGATTTTGAGGGTTTCGATGCCTTTTCCAAAGAAAAAAAAGAGTGAGTGTACTTATGTAGAAGTTTTACTTCTTTATCATCATTAAAAAGTAGTTCCTAATTGCATGCAAATAATTAATTACAATAAAATAAGAGAACTAGAAAAATATTGTCAATAAAGTCAAACAAGCTGAGTTAAAATTTGAAATCCAAATTAACAAAATAGCAAGCAACACATATAAATTGAAGTGCAAGTTTAACACGCGGGAAAAAATGACAGGGGTATTTGTGAAAGTATGTCTGTGTGTTTGTATGTAAAACGCTGGATAGACCCCAAAATTTGCCAAGACCAACCCTGACTACCTCAATCCATAGTAGGCTATTTTTTAAAGTTTTTCTTTTCGATTTAGCGAAAAAGCGCAGCACGTCGAATACATAGAGTTTTCTTCGCCAAAAAATGGTAGTAGATCTACTGTAATTCAATTATATAAAGTCTGAATCCTGTCAATTACCAATTTCAAATTTAATTTTAAATCTTTGCCAAATGCAGTAGGCTACTTCACTTAAAAATTCTTGAGACCGCGTATAATTGAAAAATATGTAGTGTATCAAATTCCATATATAAATTTGGGTGTTTTTGGAGACGCATCAGAGAGATGTACAGCACGCGTTCTGTGAACTATAATCAAAACAATAAAAGTAACGTTTAGATAAAAATAATAATAGTGAAAAACAGTGATTTAAATATCTAATTCAAACAAGTGAAGTGTATTAAGCTCATGTATCTGAACCTTAAAGCAACTGCTAACCCAAAACCTAGAGAAAATAGCATCATTAAAAGGAGTGGACAATCAGAAGTATTAAAGCAATGCCAACTAATCGTTTGAGATGAATGTACCATGGCTCACAAAGCAGCGTTAGAAGCTTTGGATAGAACATTGCAAGATATCTGCGGCAACTCAAAAATAATGGGTGGAAAAATGATAGTTTTAGCTGGTGACTTTAGGCAAACCTTACCAATAATTCCCAGAGGCACACGAGCGGATGAAATAAAGGCATGTTTAAAGTCGTCACATTTATGGCAAAGCACAACAAAATTCAAGCTCCGTACAAATATCAGAACGCATTTATTTAAAGATCAGTTGTTGGATAAATTTGCACCCGATTTACTGAAGCTTGGAAATGGGGATATAGAAGCTGATTCCGAAGGTAATATTAATCTTAGCGACTTGACCACCATTGTAAGCAGTATTGATGAGCTCAAAATTAAAGTTTTTGAAAACCTAAACAGTAACTATAGAAATTGTAACTGGTTGTGTGAGAGAGCTATCTTGGCACCTAAAAACGATAGGGTAAACATCATAAACTTTGATTTATTGCAACAACTACCAGGAACCGAGCGAATATACAAATCTATAGATGTCAGTTTAACCAATGAGGACACTGTTAACTTTCCCACAAAGTTTCTAAATTATCTTGAGTCTAGCGGACCTCGCAGCTTGATTCTGAAACAAGGAGTACCTGTTATTCTTTTGGGGAATCTTGACCCACCTAAACTTTGCAATGGTACAAGATTATTAGTGTTCGAATACGAACAGTCGTACTGACCGGACGTGTTTTTTAATCGCTCTGCAACGATTTTGTATTGCTATATGTACTGTGACATAGTTAATCGCTTTTGTTGCTTGTTTTACTCTAATGCCTTGTATTTGTGGTCTTAGAGTTGAGCGCACTCAACCTAAGGTTCAATGTGCTAAGTGTTCGGTACTTTTTCATCTTCCCTGTGTGGGTGTTTTGGAGACTGACTTAGACTTTTTAAGAGAGTCTAATAGTGCTTTTTACTGTAAAGCTTGTGCGTGTGAGCGTCGTGGGTCGATTCGATCGCCGCCCGCCTCTCTTAAATCATCATCTAACAAAGCGTCATCGTGTATTGTAAATGACCTGCCCTTGCTGCCTGCTGGTTCACTCAATGAAGATATGCAAAACAAAAACAATCGCGATAATTTGTGCAATATAGAAAAAACATTGAAGTCGTTAGTGTGTGATATTGCTGTGCTAAAAGGCAATGAGGAGAAGATTTTACGTCTGCTTAATCTAATATCTAATCTAATATATATATATTATAAATGGGAAAGTTTGGACGTTAAGATGTTTGGATGTTTGGATGTTTAGATGTTTGGATGTTTGGATGTTTGGATGTTTGGATGTTTGGATGTTTGGATGTTTGTCCAGACGTTTGTCTTTGTGACTCAATAACGCAAGAACGGCTGGACCGATTTGGATGAAATTTTGCACACATATAGCCAATAGTCTAGAAGGATCTACTAGCTATATATTTTTCAAAAGGGGCGTGGTCCCCGCCCCCTAGGAACAGTTATAATTTAATTATTATATTTTTTCGTCTTTGCGACTGAATCACGCCAGAATGGCTACACGGATTTTGATGAAATTTGGGACATAGACAGTAGTCTACTATCGAAATTTTTTTCGAACATGGAAAGAGGGGTGGCGGTCCCACGACCCTTCGAGAAATTATTTTTCATAATTTTTACACATTATAACTTTACGTATACTGGCCTTCACCAATATCACAGACTCAAGGGGTCAAATAAGTCGAGGGCTTACAAAGTAAGCAGTGACACCCTCCGCCCGCCCCCCTTTATCTCCCCCTCTGGTGTAAAATCCATAAATTGTTATAACTCAATCTAAATTTTCTCCTAAATCAATAGTTTTTGGTATCTGGTACATACAGAACGAGATCTAGACAATTTTGGAGGAACGATCAGTGGTCCTCTCCTCTACTCCCGCCATCCGCCCTCCATCAATTGTTTTTATTAGCACGCTTCTATTAGCTTTACCTGTATGTTTCTATCAAACTTTTTATTCGCTCCAATGCGCCTGCTGCCTTATTAACATGGTTTTATAATTAGCTTCACCTTCTTTGTGATCCCGTAAGGGTCATATCGAGACCCTTCCGGGACATTTCTGGATGGTTTTCGGGATCGGTCCGGGATTACGCCGGGGTAATTTCGGGACTTTTTCGGGACTATTTCGGGATCATTTTGGGACCCTTCCGGGATCATTTCTGTATAGTTTACGGGATCCGTCCGGGATCCCGTCGGGGTTATTTTGGAACATTTTCGGGACTATTCCGAAATCATTTCGGGACTATTTCGCGATCATTTGGGGACCCTTCCGGCATCATTTCTGGATGGTTTTCGGGATCCGTGCGGGATCTCGTCGGGGTCATATGGGGACTTTTTCGGGATCATTTGTGGGCTCTTCCGGCATCATTTCTGGATGGTTTTCGGGATCCGTCCGGGATATCGTCGGGGTCATTTGGGGACTTTTTCGGGATCATTTGGGGGCTCTTCCGGCATCATTTCTGGATGGCTTTCGGGATCCGTCCGGGATCTCGTCGGGGTCATTTGGGGACTTTTTCCGGATCATTTTGGGGCTCATCCGGCATCATTTCTGGATGGTTTTCGGGATCCGTCCGGGATCCCGTCGGGGTCATTTCGGGACTTTTTCGCGACTAATACGGGATCATTTGGGAACCCTTTCGGCATCATTTCTGGATGGTTTTCGGGATCCGTCCGGGATCCCGTCGGGGTCATTTCGGGACTTTTTCGCGACTAATACGGGATCATTTGGGAACCCTTTCGGCATCATTTCTGGATGGTTTTCGGGATCCGTCCGGGATCCCATTAGGGTAATTTCGGGACTATTAGGGGATCATTTGGGAACCTTTCCGGCATCATTTCGGGATAATTTTCGGGATCCGTCCGGGATGCCGACGAGGTCATTTCGGGACTATTTCGGGACCATTTGGGATACCTACCGGCATCATTTCTGGATGGTTTTTGGGATTCGTCCGGGATCCCGCCGTGGTCCTTTCGGGACTTTTCTTCGACTAATACGGGATCATTTGCGGACCCTTTCGGCATCATTTCTGGATAGTTGTCGGGATCCGTTCGGGATCCCGTCAGGGTCTTTTCGGAACTATTGGGAGATCATTAGACGACCTTTCCGGTATCATTTCTGGTTAGTTTTCGGGATCCTTTCCGGGTCCCATCAGGGTCATTTCGGGACTTTCTCGGCATCATTTAAGATTGGTTTTCAGGATTCGTCCGGTATCCGTCAGGGTAATTTCTGGACTTTTCCCAGACTTTTTCGGGATAATTTTGGGACCCTCCCAAGATCATTTCTGGATGGATTTCGGGATCTGTCCGGGATGCCGTCAGGGTCATTTTGGGACTATTAGGTGATCATTTGAGGACCTTTTCGGTATCAGTTCTGGATGGTTTTCGGTATCCGCTCATGATCCCGTCGGAATTATTGCGGGACTTTTTCGGGATCATTTGGTGTCCCTTCCGGCATCATTTCTGGCTGGTTTTTGGGATTCGTCCGGCATCCCGTCGGGTTCATTTCGGGACTTTTTCTCGACTAATACGGGATTATTTGCGGGCCCTTTCGGCATCATTTCTAGATAGTTGTCGGGATCCGTTCGGGATCCCGTCAGGGTCTTTTCGGAACTATTAGGTGATCATTTGAGGACATTTCCGGCATCATTTCTGGATAGTTTTCGGGATCCTTTCGGGGTCCAGTCAGGGTCATTTCGGGACTTTTTCGGGATCATTTAGAGATGGCTTTCAGGATTCGTCCGGGAACCCGTCAGGGTAATTTCTGAACTTTTCCGAGACTATTTCGGGATAATTTTGGGACCTTCCCAAGATCATTTCTGGATGGATTTTGGGATCAGTCCGGGATGCCGTCAGGGTCATTTTGGTATTAGGTGATCATTTGAGGACCTTTCCGGCATCACTTCTGGATGGTTATCGATATCCGATCAGGATCCCCTCGGAATCATTGCGGGACTTTTTCGGGATCATTTGGGGTCCCTCCCAAGATCATTTCTGGATGGATTTCGGGATCTGTCCGGGATCCCGTCAGGGTCATTTAGGGGTGCGTTCGAGATCCCGTCAGGGTCATTTCGGGACTTCTTCGGGAATATATCGGGATCATTTCTGGATGGTTTATGGGATCCGTCCATGACCCCTTAAGGGTAATTTCGGGACTATTAGGTGATCATTTGAGGACCTTTCCGGCGTCACTACTGGATGATTTTCGGTATCCGTTCGGGATCCCGTCGGAATCAATGCGGGACTTTTACGGAATCATTTGGGATTCCTTCCGGCATCATTTCTGGATGGTTTTCGGGATTTGTCCGGGATCCCGTCGGGGTTATTTCGGCACCTTTTCGGGGCTAATACGGGATCATTTGGGGATCCTCTAGGGGTCGTTTCGTGACTTTTTCTGTATTATTTCGGGATCATTTTGGGACCTTTTCGGCATAATTTCTTGATGGTTTGCCGGATCCATCAGGGTCATTTCGGGACAATTTTGGGATCATTTGGGGACCCTTCCGAGATCATTTCTCGATCCGTCCGGGATGCCGTAAGAGCCATTTCGGGATTTTTTTTTACTTTTCCGAGATAGTTTTTGCACCCTTCCGGGATCATTTCTGTTTCTGTGCGGGATCCCATCTGGGTCAATTCCGGACTATTTCGGGATCATTTTGGAATCCTTCCGGAATCATTTCTGTATGGTTTTCGCGATCCATCGTGGATCCCCTCGGAGCCATTTCGGAACTTTTTCTGGAGTTAGTCGGGATAATTTAGGGACCCTTCCTGGATATTTTCTGGATGGTTTCTGAGATCCGTCCGGGAGCCCGTCAGGGTAATTTCGGAACTTTTTCGGGACTATTTCGGGATCAAATTGGTACCCTTCAGGCATCATTTCTGTGTGGTTATCTGGATAAGTCTAGAATCGTGTCGTTGTCATTTCGGGTTTTTTTGGGACTACTTCGGGAACTTTTGGAAACATTTCCGGGGCGTTTCTGGATGGTTTTCGGGATCCGTCCGCGATAGCGTCGGGGTCATTTCGTGGCTTTTTCTGTATAATTTCGTTATCATTTTGGGATCCTATCAGGTTATCAGCTCATAAAGTTCTTTTTTTTACTCAATTACAAAAATAAAATGCATTAGACAGAAAAAAAATTTTAAACAGATAACTTTATAAGCAGGCTAACGTGAATAGCCCACATATTTCATTTGCTCCTTGCGGACGGGGCCGCGGGTAAAGGCTAGTATATATTATAAATGGCAAAGTTTGGATGTTAAGATGTTTGGATGTTTGGATGTTTGGATGTTTAGATGTTTGGATGTTTGGATGTTTGGATGTTTGGATGTTTGGATGTTTGGATGTTTGGATGTTTGTCCAGACGTTTGTCTTTGTGACTCAATAACGCAAGAACGGCTGGACCGATTTGGATGAAATTTTGCACACATATAGCCAATAGTCTAGAAGGATCTACTAGCTATATATTTTTCAAAAGGGGCGTGGTCCCCGCCCCCTAGGAACAGTTATAATTTAATTATTATATTTTTTCGTCTTTGCGACTGAATCACGCCAGAATGGCTACACGGATTTTGATGAAATTTGGGACACAGACAGTAGTCTACTAGCGAAATTTTTTTCGAACATGGAAAGAGGGGTGGGGGTCCCACGACCCTTCGAGAAATTATTTTTCATAATTTTTACACATTATAACTTTACGTATACTGGCCTTCACCAATATCACAGACTCAAGGGGTCAAATAAGTCGAGGGCTTACAAAGTAAGCAGTGACACCCTCCGCCCGCCCCCCTTTATCTCCCCCTCTGGTGTAAAATCCATAAATTGTTATAACTGAATCTAAATTTTCTCCTAAATCAATAGTTTTTGGTATCTGGTACATACAGAACGAGATCTAGACAATTTTGGAGGAACGATCAGTGGTCCTCTCCTCTACTCCCGCCATCCGCCCTCCATCAATTGTTTTTATTAGCACGCTTTTATTAGCTTTACCTGTATGTTTCTATCTAACTTTTTATTCGCTCCAATGCGACTGCTGCCTTATTAACATGGTTTTATAATTAGCTTCACTTTATTTGTAATCCCGTAAGGGTCATATCGAGACCCTTCCGGGATCATTTCTGGATGGTTTTCGGGATCGGTCCGGGATTACGCCGGGGTAATTTCGGGACTTTTTCGGGACTATTTCGGGATCATTTTGGGACCCTTCCGGGATCATTTCTGTATAGTTTACGGGATCCGTCCGGGATCCCGTCGGGGTTATTTTGGAACATTTTCGGGACTATTCCGGAATCATTTCGGGACTATTTCGCGATCATTTGGGGACCCTTCCGGCATCATTTCTGGATGGTTTTCGGGATCCGTGCGGAATCTCGTCGGGGTCATATGGGGACTTTTTCGGGATCATTTGAGGGCTCTTCCGGCATCATTTCTGGATGGTTTTCGGGATCCGTCCGGGATATCGTCGGCGTCATTTGGGGACTTTTTCGGGATCATTTGGGGGCTCTTCCGGCATCATTTCTGAATGGTTTTCGGGATCCGTCCGGGATCTCGTCGGGGTCATTTGGGGACTTTTTCGGGATCATTTTGGGGCTCATCCGGCATCATTTCTAGATGGTTTTCGGGATCCGTCCGGGATCCCGTCGGGGTCATTTCGGGACTTTTTCGCGACTAATACGGGATCATTTGGGAACCCTTTCGGCATCATTTCTGGATGGTTTTCGGGATCCGTCCGGGATCCCGTCGGGGTCATTTCGGGACTTTTTCGCGACTAATACGGGATCATTTGGGAACCCTTTCGGCATCATTTCTGAATGGTTTTCGGGATCCGTCCGGGATCCCATTAGGGTAATTTCGGGACTATTAGGGGATCATTTGGGAACCTTTCCGGCATCATTTCTGGATAATTTTCGGGATCCGTCCGGGATGCCGACGAGGTCATTTCGGGACTATTTCGGGATCATTTGGGATACCTACCGGCATCATTTCTGGATGGTTTTTGGGATTCGTCCGGGATCCCGTCGTAGTCCTTTCGGGACTTTTTTTCGACTAATACGGGATCATTTGCGGACCCTTTCGGCATCATTTCTGGATAGTTGTCGGGATCCCGTCACGGTCATTTCGGGACTATTAGGGGATCATTTGAGGACCTTTCCGGCATCATTTCTGTATTGTTTTCGGAATCCTTTCGGGATCCCGTCAGGGTCATTTTGGGACTTTTTTGGGGCTAATACGGGATCATTTGGGGATCCTCTAGAGGTCGTTTCGTGACTTTTTCTGTTTTATTTCGGGATCATTTGGGGACCCTTCCGGCATAATTTCTTGATGGTTTGCCGGATCCATCAGGGTCATTTCGGGACCATTTTGGGATCATTTGGGGACCCTTCCGAGATCATTTCTGGATCCGTCCGGGATGCCGTAGGAGCCATTTCGGGATTTTTTGTTACTTTTCCGGGATAGTTTTTGGACCCTTCCGGGATCATTTCTGGATCTGTGCGGGATCCCATCTGGGTCATTTCCGGACTATTTCGGGATCATTTTGGGATCCTTCCGGAATCATTTCTGTATGGTTTTCGCGATCCGTCGTTGATTCCCTCGGAGCCATTTCGGAACCTTTTCTGGAGTATGTCGGGGTCATTTGGGGACTTTTTCGGGATCATTTGGGGCTCTTCCGGCATCATTTCTGGATGGTTTTCGGGATCCGTGCGGGATCTCGTCGGGGTCATTTGGGGACTTTTTCGGGATCATTTGGGGGCTCTTCCGGCATCATTTCTGGATGGTTTTCGGGATCCGTCCGGGATCCCATCAGGGTAATTTCGGGACTATTAGGGGATAATTTGTGGACCTTTCCGGCATCATTTCTGGATAATTTTCGGTATCCATCCGGGATGCCGACGAGGTCATTTCGGGATTATTTCGGGATCATTTGGGATACCTACCGGCATCATTTCTGGATGGTTTTTGGGATTCGTCCGGGTCATTTCGGAACTATTAGGGGATCATTTGAGGACCTTTCCGGCATCATTTCTGGATAGTTTTTGGAATCCTTTCGGGATCCCGTCAGGGTCATTTCGGGGCTTTTTCGGGATCATTTAAGGATGGCTTTCAGGATTCGTCCGGGAACCCGTCAGGGTAATTTCTGGACTTTTCCGAGACTATTTCGGGATCATTTTGGGACCTTCCCAAGATCATTTCTGGATGGATTTCGGGATTTGTCCGGGATGCCCTCAGGGTCATTTTGGGACTATTAGGTGAGCATTTGAGGACCGTTCCGGCATCACTTCTGGATGGTTTTCGGTATCCGTTCAGATTCCCGTCGGAATAATTGCGGGACTTTTTCGGGATCATTGGGGTCCCTTCCAAAATCATTTCTGGATGGTTTTTGGGATTCGTCCGGCATCCCGTCGGGGTCATCTCGGGACTTTTTCTCGACTAATACGGGATCATTTGCGGGCCCTTTCGGTATCATTTCTGGATAGTTGTCGGGATCCGTTCGGGATCCCGTCAGGGTCTTTTCGGAACTATTGGGAGATCATTTGAGGACCTTTTCGGCATCATTTCTGGTTAGTTTTCGGGATCTTTTCCGGGTCCCATCAGGGTCATTTCGGGACTTTTTCGGCATCATTTAAGATTGGTTTTCAGGATTCGTCCGGTATCCGTCAGGGTAATTTCTGGACTTTTCCCAGACTATTTCGGGATAATTTTGGGACCCTCCCAAGATCATTTCTGGATGGATTTCGGGATCTGTCCGGGATGCCGTCAGGGTCATTTTGGGACTATTAGGTGATCATTTGAGGACCTTTTCGGAATCACTTCTGGATGGTTTTCGGTATCCGCTCAGGATCCCGTCGGAATTATTGCGGGACTTTTTCGGGATCATTTGGTGTCCCTTCCGGCATCATTTCTGGCTGGTTTTTGGGATTCGTCCGGCATCCCGTCGGGTTCATTTCGGGACTTTTTCTCGACTAATACGGTATCATTTGCGGGCCCTTTCGGCATCATTTCTAGATAGTTGTCGGGATCCGTTCGGGATCCCGTCAGGGTCTTTTCGGAACTATTAGGTGATCATTTGAGGACATTTCCGGCATCATTTCTGGATAGTTTTCGGGATCCTTTCGGGGTCCAGTCAGGGTCATTTCGGGACTTTTTCGGGATCATTTAGAGTTGGCTTTCAGGATTCGTCCGGGAACCCGTCAGGGTAATTTCTGAACTTTTCCGAGACTATTTCGGGATAATTTTGGGACCTTCCCAAGATCATTTCTGGATGGATTTTGGGATCAGTCCGGGATGCCGTCAGGGTCATTTTGGTATTAGGTGATCATTTGAGGACCTTTCCGGCATCACTTCTGGATGGTTATCGGTATCCGATCAGGATCCCCTCGGAATCATTGCGGGACTTTTTCGGGATCATTTGGGGTCCCTCCCAAGATCATTTCTGGATGGATTTCGGGATCTGTCCGGGATCCCGTCAGGGTTATTTAGGGGTGCGTTCGAGATCCCGTCAGGGTCATTTCGGGACTTCTTCGGGAATATATCGGGATCATTTCTGGAGGGTTTATGGGATCCGTCCATTACCCCTTAAGGGTCATTTCGGGACTATTAGGTGATCATTTGAGGACCTTTCCGGCATCACTTCTGGATGATTTTCGGTATCCGTTCGGGATCCCGTCGGAATCAATGCGGGACTTTTACGGAATCATTTGGGATTCCTTCCGGCATCATTTCTGGATGGTTTTCGGGATTTGTCCAGGATCCCGTCGGGGTTATTTCGGGACCTTTTCGGGGCTAATACGGGATCATTTGGGGATCCTCTAGGGGTCGTTTCGTGACTTTTTCTGTATTATTTTGGGATCATTTTGGGACCCTTTCGGCATAATTTCTTGATGGTTTGCCGGATCCATCAGGGTCATTTCGGGACCATTTTGGGATCATTTGGAGACCCTTCCGAGGTCATTTCTGGATCCGTCCGGGATGCCGTAGGAGCCATTTCGGGATTTTTTGTTACTTTTCCGGGATAGTTTTTGCACCCTTCCGGGATCATTTCTGGATCTGTGCGGGATCCCATCTGGGTCAATTCCGGACTATTTCGGGATCATTTTGGAATCCTTCCGGAATCATTTCTGTATGGTTTTCGCGATCTATCGTGGATCCCCTCGGAGCCATTTCGGAACTTTTTCTGGAGTTAGTCGGGATAATTTAGGGACCTTTCCTGGATATTTTCTGGATGGTTTCTGAGTTCCGTCCGGAAGCCCGTCAGGGTAATTTCGGAACTTTTTCGGGACTATTTCGGGATCAATTTGGTACCCTTCAGGCATCATGTCTGTGTGGTTATCTGGATAAGTCTAGAATCGTGTCGTTGTCATTTCGGGTTTTTTTGGGACTACTTCGGGAACCACTCCGGGGCGTTTCTGGATGGTTTTTGGGATCCGTCCGCGATAGCGTCGGGGTCATTTCGTGGCTTTTTCTGGATAATTTCGTTATCATTTTGGGATCCTATCAGGTTATCAGCTCATAAAGTTCTTTTTTTTACTCAATTACAAAAATAAAATGCATTAGACAGAAAAAAATTTTAAACAGATAACTTTATAAGCAGGCTAACGTGAATAGCCCACATATTTCATTTTCTCCTTGCGGACGGGGCCGCGGGTAAAGGCTAGTACATCAATAGACGAAGGTAATCGTTTACGTCGACAAGTCAGCGACCTGCAAGTAAAGTTAAGCTCTATGCAGAATGCGCTCTGTAACTTGCCGCTGGCTACCTGTCGCTCTCGCTCTTCCTCTGAGTCATGCATTGCTGCTGTTTCCAATGTTCGTTCGAATGTGGGTATAATTGGTGCTGCACATTCTTGAACGTTGAAAACAACAAAAATAATTCTTCAGTACCAATAGCTATTAACAATGCTACCACCGCAGCTGTGTCTCAAACTTATGAGAATAACTCTGTTAATAATCCTGCTAATAGTGGTAGATCGTTTGCTTCGGTTCTTAAATCACAGGCTAATAACTCTAATGTTACCTGTATGGATGGCGCTGGTAATAAAATCAATGTTAATACCAAACAAACATACAAACGTCGTAAGCAGCCTAGCACTGTCGGTTCGATTACAACTTCTGCACCTACATCTATTTCTACGCCTGCATCTTTATCCCCTTCTGCGTTGAAAGATAGCACTGAAGTTTTCAAGCGTCGTATGCCAAATTTCGTTGGCTCTAATGCTAATAATGAGTTGGGAGTCGTTGGAATGATTTGGCTTCACCTATCGTCATTTCAGCCGTCAGTTTCTTCTAATGATATTATTAGCTACCTGGTAAGGCATCTGAAGGCTGATCGATCTAATTTTTCATTCAAAGGGCTCGTTAAGAAAGATACACCTGTTGACTCAATAACCAAATTCAACTTTAAGCTTGGCGTTACTAATGCTGTTTATGAGAAAATTTTATCGCCAGACTTGTGGCCTGCTGGTGTGAATGTTCGCCCTTTCCGTTTTTTTTCCTCAAGTGGAAAAGCAACTCCAGTTCACCTAGCTTCCAGCAGTAATGAGAACATAATTAACAAACAGCTTAAAGTGTATTTCCAAAATGCTTCTGGTATCAGGACTAAATCGCACATTTTGAGAGCATTTAGTTGCCAATTGGAGTACGATATTTTTGTCATTGTTGAATCCTGGCTTACTTCGGATTTCTTCGACGCTGAGTTCTTCGATCCCAAGCTATTCGTCGTTTTTCGTAAGGACAGGGATTGTACTAAAACTGGGCGTTCAAGAGGGGGTGGCGTACTAATTGCTGTCCAACGCAAGTATAATGCCTCTCTTATTATGTTAGATAATTCTGATACCATCCTTGACCATATCTGCGTCATTGTCCGTGGTTCTCCACAGGCTGGATCTCTATATCTGGTTGCATCATACATACCGCCGAACAGCTTGGAAGAAATTTACAAAGCTCATGTTAACAATATATCGTCCCTAGTTTTAAGTAAATTAGGAGATAATCACTTATGTGTTTTAGGGGATTTTAACCTTTGTGATATTTCTTGGTCTCATAGTTACTCTGCGTCAGGCCTATTAAATTCTAATCTTTCTGAGTGCCATGCGCCATTCGCTCCGACGGATATGCACCATTCTGCTCTTATTCTTAAACTCGAATTTTATGAGTTTGGAGCTCGCTCTTTAATTGATGATCTTTCATTTAACTTTTCGAAGTGTGATTTTTCTAGACTCGATCAGGATCTAGCTGAAATAGACTGGGCCAATTTGCTTTCCATCTCTGATGTTGGTCATTGCTTTGAAATATTTAAGTTGACTCTCTTTGATCATTGTACGAGGCATGTACCAGTTGCGAAAAGGAAACCATATAGGTTGCCATGGTACACAACAAGGTTAAAAAAGTTGAAGAATTTAAGAAACAAGTTCTTCAAAAAGTTTAAAAGAACCAAAAACCCGTTATTTCTTACCAAATATAAACATTATGTGAAGGATTTCAACTGTCTAGAGAAGTTTCTTTACAGAAACTACATTACAAGCTTTGAGACGAATATAAAGTCTAACCCGAAAGCATTCTGGAATTACGTTAAGTCGAAGAAATCTCGCTCCTCGGTGCTTGCCACCGTCTTCTACAATGACAGACCTGCTAACACTCCCCACAATGTGGCTAACGCGTTTGCTGATTTTTTTAGTTCTAATTTTGCTAATAATGATGCTAGTCCCTCGTCTGACTTCTCGTCTGAAATTTATTCATCCCTAAATTTTGGTTCAATGTCAATTTCATCTGAAGATATCTTCAGTGGCATCTCGAAACTGAGCAACTCTACTAAAGCTGACATTGATGGTCTCTCGGCTGCCTTGCTAAAAGGATGCACTTCCCTAGTTGTCCCGTTAGAGATCATGTTCAATTTATCACTTAGCTTTGGTGAGTTTATTGATGCTTGGAAATTCGCCTCGATAACTCCTATTTATAAATCTGGCAGTAAGACTAAAAAAAAAATAAATGTAAGGCGCGATAACCTCCGAAGAGATCTAAGGCCGAGCTTCTCTTCCAATTTGCGTCGTGCTCCTCTTGATTTTCCCTACAAATTGGCCGGACGGGACCTACATGTTTTTATGCCGACTCCGAACGGCATCTGCAAGGCAGATGAGTTTTCACTGAGAGCTTTTCATGGCAGAAATACATCCGGAGCGCTTGCCAAACACTGCCGAGGGGCGACCCCGCTTAGAAAAATTTTCTTATAATTGAAAAACCTTATTTCTAAAATTTTGATGTTGCTTTGCCCGGGAGTTGAACCCAGGGCATACGGTGTGATAGGCGGAGCACGCTACCATCACACCACGGTGGCCGCCAAGTAAGCAGTAAGACTGATGTCTGCAATTACAGGCCAATTTCAAAGCTTTCCACCGTTTCTAAGCTATTTGAGTGTGTTATCAAGGAAAATATTTATTTTTCAGTGAAGCACTTGATCTGTCCGAGACAGCATGGGTTTGTTTCTGGTCGCTCTACCGTTTCCAATCTTGTGGAGTTCAGTGAATATTGTATCTCTGCTTTTTCATCTGGTCTTCAGGTCGACTGTATTTATACCGACTTTTCCAAAGCTTTTGATAAGGTATCGCATGATGTTCTAATTCACAAACTGTACTGCCTTGGCTTTCATTCAACCTTTTTGCAGTGGCTAAAATCATATCTAAGTAATAGATGGTGTGCCGTCTCTATTGATGGGGTATCATCAGATCCCTTTTTGGCGACATCGGGCGTCCCGCAGGGTAGTATTTTGGGACCATTGCTTTTTATCTTATTCATCAATGACATTAGCTCATGCTTCTCTTACGCTAGATTTCTGTTGTACGCCGATGATCTCAAAGTTTACTCTGTTGTAAATTCCGCAAACGATATGATTAATCTTCAAGCTGATATTGATAAACTTTACTCATGGTGCATTAGATCTCATCTTTCATTAAATATAAATAAATGCTTCCACGTAACCTACTCAATCTCAACAGTTCGTTTAGTATCGCTAACAGTACGTTGCAGACTGTTGAAAAAATCAAAGATCTTGGGGTTGTATTTGATACAAAATTTATGTTCGTGAACCATATTGATTGCATCGTTGCCAAGGCCTATGCTATGCTAGGCTTCATTCGGCGTAATAGTTCGGAGTTTTCTGACCCGTATACTTTAAAAGTACTCTATTCCTCATTCGTGCGTTCTCATCTTGAGTATGCTACCATCATTTGGAGACCTTTCCAACAATTCTCAATCAACAGGCTTGAGCGAGTTCAAAAAGTTTTTCTTAAGTATGCTTTACGGTCATTAAGGTTTACATACCCTCTTCCTCCATATACTGCTCGTTTACTTCTTTTGAATCTTAAATCCCTGGAAGCCAGGAGATCTATTCTCTCCTTGACTTTCTTGTTTGGCATTATCCACGGAGATGTAGACTGCGCTGACCTTCTTGTGGAAATTAATTTTAATGTTCCAAGGAGGGATCTTCGTAATGTTTGCCCGTTTTATGGTATCAATATTAGAACCAATTATGGAAGGAATGCGCCAATTGCACGTGCCCTGAACGAATTCAATAAGATTTCATCTTCTATTGAGCTTGATTTTTCTATGTGTAGGGACGCTTTTATAAATATTTTAAAGTCAGCTATTTAATTGTTTTTAAATTGTTTGTTATAAGAACTTATTATTTATTGTAAACTATATATTTACATGTATATTTTGTTATCTTTGTGTTAATATTTTTTGTATCTACCATTATTGGCAGTCTGTAAGACCTGTATCTTCATAGACTGAATAAATAAATAAATAAATAAAACAAATGTTGGGTAATATAATTGAAGCAATAATTATAACAGGTTGTGGAAAATGTGAAAATGTATTTATACCGAGAATCCCTTTAATCCCGACAGATTTCCCATTTCTTTTAAGAGACTTCAATTTCCTCTAAGACTTATCTTCGCTATGTCTATTAACAAATTGCAAGGTCAGACATTAAAAGTGGCTGGACTTCAGCTCGAAGAACCTTGCATTACACATGGGCAGTTTTATGTCGGGTGTTCACGAGTCGGAAGTCCAAAGAATTTGTATGTTTATGCACCAAGTGGTAAAACGAAAAACATAGTTTATAAAGAATCTTTGCTTTGAACTAATTAAAAAACCAAATTACTAACAAGAAGTAACTTACTTTTATTTGAATGTGGTTTAAAATCAGGTATGTATATAGTACTGCTTTTATTTATACCCGAACGATGTCGGGTACTCTGCTAGTATTTAATAAATAAATATTTACATTATTTTTAAATTACGTCCACTGCCGTAGTATCTTCCAGTAATGACTGGATCGGAACTTCAGTTATCAGTGGCTTATGATAAGAAAGGCTAGGTATCTACATATATATCAAATTTCAGGCAAATCAAACCATAAATAGAGTTTGTTGGAATAAATTGGTCTCTGGTTAACTTTCCGAAAAGAAAGGAAATTCCCCTATACCAAATTTCTAACAAACGTACTATAAACTGACCCCTTTGAACACACCCACACAATTTTATTAAAATCGATCCAGCCATTTAGGAGGAGTTCAGTGACAAACACAAGTACAGAAGAAATACATATGTCTTTAATCTATTGTGGCTAATTTTCACATCACCAAATAAATGCACATCTACAAAAACATTAAAGCAAACTACATAAACACATTAATCATAATCATTTACCCACATACATACAAGGCAACGAAGAGATAACTCATACACAGATGTAGTCATCTGTAGTAGTAGTACTCTCGCATACATCCGCATATGGCTATAAGATAGACATAAAATACAAATATACATGAATTATAGTTAATAAGGAAGCAGAAGATACAATGACTAGACCTTCGGAGAAATGAATGAACGAGAAAACAGGGAGTCTAAATGCAGCACAAGCTGAGGCATGACTAATCAGTTTGATTTAAGCACGCTATTGGTTGTGAAGTATAAGTGTTATTGTGAAGTACTCTCAAAGTAGTCTAATAAAGCCCATTTTGCATTACTAAATATTGGAGTTATTTATTCAACAGTTTAGCGACTCGAACGTTAGCAGAAGGTTCGGAATAAGAGGAATTTCCCAAAAATCGTTACAATTGGTGTCAGAGGAGGAATTGTTGAATAAATTCCGAAGATTTTGAATACAACTTGGACATGGCAAAGTTGAGTGAATTAAAGATCCAGCAACTGAAAAAGGAGTTGGAGAACCGTGGATTGAATACAACCGGCAATAAGATCGAACTTCAAGCACGTCGTCGCAAATATCATCTCAACTGGAAGAACAGAAGACATATATGGCATCCCAACTGGCATCGCAGGAGACATGTATAACAGCACAATTGGAAGAACAGAAGACATATATGGCATCTCTATTGCAAGCGCAAGAGGCACGTATATCTGAAATATCCGCACAAATTTCGGAACGGGTATCATCGCAGATCTTTGCGAAGCTGTAAGATCAGGATGCAAAAGTTTTACAACTAGAGGACAAAATCGATGCCGAGATAGAGGCGTTAAGAGGTCGTATGGAGCAGATACAACTAAATCGCCCGGCTGTTTCAGCGAGTAATCGAGAGGTAAAAACACCATCCTTTGACGGTTCTGTTCCTTTCCAGGTCTTTAAGCTATAGTTTGAGAAAACCGCAGCAGTGAACAAGTGGAATGCCGAAGATAGAGGTGCTGCTCTATTCGTAGCATTGAAAGGGCCAGCAGCGGAAATCCTACAGATGATTCCCGAAGGAGAGCAGAATAACTATGAAGCGTTGATGGTTGCTATAGAACGACGTTACTGAAGCGAACACAAGAAAAAATCTACCAAATAGAATTGCCAAACCGCTCCCAAAAATCTAACGGGACTTTGCAGGAGTTTGCTTAGCACATTGAGAGCTTGGCTCATCTTCCAAATGCGGACGCACCCGTGGAATACACTGAAAGGGTAAAGATTAAGAGCTTTATAAATGGCATACGGGACGTCGAAACGAAACGAGCCACATACGCAAGCCCAAAGCCAACATTCGCAGAAACGGTATCACATGCATTGACTCAGGAATCTGCCTCAGTATTGAGAAAACCAGCATACACAGCTCATCATGTGGAAGTGGAAAGGCCAGATTGGGTTAACACAATATTGGAGGCGCTGAAAGGATCCCAACAGAAAAATGCCGGAGTTATGAAATGTTTCAAGTGCGGTAACCCAAGTCAGATCGCACGTCATTGGAGCACCGGTCCCAATAATTGCAATAATGTGGGTGGCCGTAAACGCAGAGCGGAAGGAGATGAGCAAATCTCCAAGCCCACTCAATCGTTAAACTAAAGCGAGTCAGCTGCAAGGGGCGACAGCTGGCTCCCTCAATTGAATGCCCCATAATCTCTATCTCGCAAATTGGAGGAAGGTCAAACAATCTTACTGTGGGAGGACATGTAGATGGAAAGGAACGGTTACTGACTGTAGATACGAGTGCATCTCATTCCATCATTCGAACGGATTTAGTCAACAAGGAGATAAGACCATTGCATGGAGCAAGATTGCGTACAGCCACTGGAGAAGACACCACGGTTCTAGGAGAAGTAGCATGTGAAGTCGCTATTGGGATCGTCACGGTACTACACAGTTTTATAGTGGCAGCGATTATTGATGAAATAATAATTGAAGTGGACTTCTTAATCAACCAAGGAATCAAGATCGACATGCAAAGCAAGACGATGCGATATAAGAACATGGATGTGCCACTTAATTTCGGCTACGAGAAAGACTACAGCAGTAAACGCCCTTTTCCATTAAATTTGTCTAGGATACTTTTAATGCCATAAGTCGAACAAAAATTTACCAATCCTTGTGAAATTTGGTAGGGGCTTAGATTCTAGGACGATAACTGTTTTCTGTGAAAAAGGGCGAAATCGGTTGAAGCCACGCCCAGTTTTTTGCACAGTCGTCCGTCTGTCCTTTCGCTCGGCCGTTTATACGATAACTTGAGCAAAAATCGATATATCTTTACTAAACTCAGTTCTCGTACTTATCTGAACTCACTTTGTATTGGTATTAAAAATGACCGAAATCCGACTATGACCACGCCCATTTTTTCGATATCGAAAGTTACGAAAAATTAAAAAAATGCCATAATTCTATACCAACTACGAAAAAAGGGATGAAACATGGTAATTGGATTGGTTTATTGACGCAAAACTTAACTTTAGAAAAAAACTTTGCAAAATGGGTGTGACACCTATCATATTATTTATTTATTTATTTATTTGTTAGTCTACAAATTTTACAATCAATCACACTAAATATGAATGAATGAAGTAGAAGAAAATGAAAAAGTTCTGCAGGGCGAAATCAAAAGCCCTTGGAATCTTGGCAGGCATACTGTTCGTGGTATTACATATATAAATAAATTAGCGGTACCCGACAGATGAAGTTCTGGGTCACCCTGGTCCACATTTTGGTCAATATCTCGAAAACACCTTCACATATACAACTACCACCACTCCCTTTTAAAATACTCATTAACACCTTTCATTTGATACCCATATCGTACAAACAAATTCTAGAGTCACGCTGGTCCACCTTTATGGCGATATCTCGAAAAGGCATCCACCTATAGAACTAAGGCCCACTTCCTTTTAGAATACTCATTAACACCTTTCGTTTGATACCCATTTCGTACAAACAAATTCTAGAGTCACCCCTGGTCCACTTTTATGGCGATATTTCGAAAAGGCGTCCACCTATAGAACTAAGGCCCACGCCCTTTTAAAATACTCATTAACACTTTTCATTTGATACCCATATCGTTCAAACAAATTCTAGAGTGACCCCTGGTCCACCTTTATGACGATATCTCGAAAAGCCTTCCACCTATAGAACTAAGTCCCACGCCTTTCTAAAATACTCATTAATGCCTTTCATTTGATACCCATATCGTACAAACAAATTCTAGAGTCGCCCCTGGTCCACCTTTTTGGCGATATCTCGAAAAGGCGCTTATAGAACTAAGGCCCACGCCCTTTTAAAATACTCATTAACACCTTTCATTTGATACCCATATCGTACAAACGAATTCTAGAGTCGCCCCTGGCCCACCTTTATGGCGATATCTCGAAAAGGCGTCCACCTATAGAACTAGGGACCATTCCCTTTTAAAATACTCATTAACACCTTTCATTTGATACCCATATCGTACAAACAAATTCTAGAGTCACCCCTGGTCCACCTTTATGGCGATATCCCGAAAAGGCATCCACCTATAGAACTATGGCCCACGCCCTTTTAAAATACTCATTAACACCTTTCATTTGAGCCATGTCCGTCCGTCCGTCCGTCCGTCCGTTTGTCCGTTAACAGGATAGCTTGAGTAAATTTTGAGGTATCTTGATGAAATTTGGTATGTACGTTCCTGGGCACAACATCTGGTAACTTTGCCGTGCGCGGACGTGTTTTTGATCGCTCTTCGAATTGTTATTCTTTTTACTTTGTAATCAAGTTTTATCTTTTATAAATATTCACTAATATAATAAAAAACAGTTTATAACTTTAATTTCGTATTAAATCTTTACACAGTGCAATATACATAGTGGCTTTTTGTGCAATTTAAACATTCAGTCTGTGTGTTCATATATCATAGATTTTCACAAAAATTTGTGATAACTGCATACCTTTTTGTTGGTAGCTGCTATTAGCAAGTCATTGTGTGCCCTTTTTGCTTTCTGTTGTGTTCGCTGCTAGCTATACGCTGTCTTGCGATTTGCATCCAGTGCTCCAAAATAACTCTCGCCCATATTTTTTTGAACAGCTGTTCAATTTATCCTATACTTATAGTTTCTTTTGCCTATTTTTCATTTGGGTTTGTTTAACTTTGCAATTATGTTGGATTGTTGTGTCAAGAAGTGCACCAATCGAAAGAAAATTTCCCGTGGTGATACCTATGTTTGTTGTTGGCTCTGTAATAATATGGCTAATGTTATCTGTGCCGGTTTCTCTCACATAGGTGGTAGGTTGCCCTAATATCCAGCAAAATTGGACTGAACTGGACATGTCATGATTGTCGTTCCGTAGAAAATTACATGCGAGCTTTATGAGGCAAACTCAGAAAGAGTTCAACAACATTTTTATTGGGTTTCGTGATCTTAACGAAAGATTCAAAACGATGGAAGCTCACTTTAAAAAATTGAAAGTGATATCTGAATCCCTAAAACGGAAGAAATGTATGCCCAACAATCATTCCAACTTGTCTTCGAGTCAGGGGCAAAGCTGTCCTCCTACGAATGTCCCTTCAACCGCGTTGACTGATACGAACAGGCTTACCAAAAAGGTTATGAACAATGCAGCTCAGGAATCTCCACAAGAATCTCCACAAGGCTGTGTCGAGACTTCAAGTGACACGATCTCTGGCAAATTAAACGATGCACGAACTAATAGTGGTACCTTTGCGGCTGTTTGTTCTACGTCACCAATGTTGATTTCGC
Organism: Eurosta solidaginis; assembly: GCF_040869045.1. Classification (NCBI taxonomy): domain Eukaryota; kingdom Metazoa; phylum Arthropoda; class Insecta; order Diptera; family Tephritidae; genus Eurosta; species Eurosta solidaginis. The sequence continues at coordinate 260,475,471 of NC_090323.1, read as the reverse complement.
TGGACTCCCCAATTCATCCTACACCTCCACCGGTATCTTTAGCTCCAACAATAACAGTTACCGATACTGGGGTTGTTGCTAGCGATACAAGTGTACCTGAAAAAAATAGTACTTCATTGACGGGCTCGATAACCAATGATAGGTCAAGCAATGCGTTTTCTGTCAACTGTCCTATAACGGCCGCACCTTCCCAGCTCTCTGGTGTGCTATCCGCTACTCCTTTGCAGGTGACTTCCGTGCCACCTCGTAGGGCTGTATTTGTGTCCCGATTACACGCCTCGCTTACCGAAAATGATATTGCTCATTACGTTTGCTCTAAACTTGGTGTTGCACCCACTAGTAACATCAATGTGTATAAATTTAACTTTAAATATGAGAGAGACATCTCCTCATTTAAAATATCCCTTTCAGATGTATATATCGATAAGGTACTTGATTCCTCTTTTTGGCCTAAGCATACTGTGGTTCACTTGATCACAAGAAAGGCGAGGGCTGAACCTGTTTTATTACAGCCAAAAAACGGTATGACGAACACAGTAATAACAACACAAAGGTAACTGCTGATCTGTCCCGTCTTCTCATTAATTACCAAAATGTTCGTGGTTTACGATCAAAACTTGTTCCATTCTTCCTTAATTCTTTCAACTTTTCTGCACAAGTTGTAGCTTTTACGGAGACCTGGCTAAAGCATGATAATTACAATTCTGAGGTTTTTTCAAATGAATATGCTGTTTATCGGCGTGATCGCATCTCTAGAGTGGGAGGTGTCCTTATTGCTGTTGAATCTAACCTATCATCTGAGTTGATTTCGCTAGACAGTATCTCTCATATCGAATTCATAGCAGTTAGGCTTTCATTCGGTAGCTATAGCGTAATTGTTTGTTGTTCGTATATACCACCTCGTTCGGATATGGATGTTTATGCTAGTCATAGCTCGGCCATCTGCGATTTGCAGTCGCAGTTGGGAGATAACGATCAACTTGTTGTTGTTGGTGACTTTAACTTGCCAACAGTTAGTTGGGTTAATTTAAGTTATTCAAACTTTTTAACTCCCACTGCTGAACATGATGAGTTTCTCAATTGCTTGTTAGACTCATCTCTTTTACAGATTAACAATGTTCCAAATAGTGGAAATAAAATGCTGGATTTAGTATTTGTGGATGGCTCGGTGGGTACTGCCCTTACGCAAATCCCACCTTTATCCCTTTCAGAAGACCCTCTTCACCCTACGCTAGAGTTATCACTTGACATCAGCCTACCCCGTAGGATTCAAGTACAGTCTCGTCCCCGATCTAGATGCTTCTACAAAGCGAATTTCATTATGCTCAATGATCTGTTGGCTTCCCATGATTGGTCAAATCTCTATGCTTGAACTGATGTCGATTCGGCAATCTCTATATTTTACAGTACGCTTGGTGGCTTTTTTGGTACCTGCATTCCTACTCGCTGCTTGGTTTTCAAGGCAACTTATCAGACTTAATAACATTAAATCTAGGCTTTATAAGAGATTCAAGAAATCTGGACCATCTGCAGACCTCTCTAAATATCTAATAGCTCATTCTAAATTTCACCGTCTTAATCAGGTTTGTTATAAAAATTACTTGAGTTGTTGTAAAGCCCAATTTTTTTAAAATCCAAAAAAGTTTTACAGTTTCGTAAATTCAAAGCGGAAAACTTCTGGGTATCCTTCCTCATTAACCTTTGGATGTAAAAAAGCTTGCACTGATGACGACGTTGCTGAACTATTTTCTAAGTTCTTTAAGTCCACGTATTCATCTAGTGGTTTTCATTCCGGTCAATATCCCTATCGCTTAGATAGCTCGAATTCCATTAGGAATCCTACTATTGATGGTAATATTGTTCTTCAGAGTCTTCAATCTTTGAAGCCCACCTTTTCTCCGGGACCGGACGGTGTTCCTAGTTGCGTGCTTAGGTACTGCGCCGAAAATATGTATAAGCCTTTTTTAAAATTATTTGAGCAATCTCTGGGGTCTGCGTCATTCCCGGCACTTTGGAAACAGTATTTTATTATACCCCTGCATAAAAAAGGTAGTAAGTCAAAAGTTGAAAACTACAGGGGTATTGCTAAACTTTCAGTCATTCCTAAAGTCTTTGAACACGTTGTTACCATGCAACTCCAATATCAGTGTTCTAGTCTTTTATCTCCATGCCAACACGGTTTCATTCGTCAAAGGTCAACCACTACAAATTTGCTTGTATTCACCTCTATAGTTATGGAAGGATTTTTAGCGAACAAGCAAATGGATGTCATCTACGCGGACTTCAGCAAAGCATTTGATACCGTCAACCATGAGTTACATATTCATAAGCTTGATTTACTGGGCTTTCCGTTTCACCTATTAATGTGGCTGAAAAGCTATCTTTCTAACCGGACCCAAAAAGTCCTGTTCAAGTGCAATCTGTAGGAATCGATCGGAGTTTCCTCCGGCGTTCCCCAGGGAAGTCATCTAGGCCCTTTGCCCTTTTCATTAATGACTTGCCACAGACAATATTATATTCCCATACTATAATGTATGCGGATGATGTAAAACTTTGCTACACTTACTGTCCTACCGATTTGAGTTCCTTGGATCTTCTTCAGGCCGACTTGGACTCGTTCCAATGTTGGTGCACAACAAATCTACTAGCTTTAAATTGCTCTAAGTAAGCATGTAATACATTTCACCGAGTGAAGCCAGCATTGAAACCTTATGTAATAGATGGTACGCCTTTAGAGCGTATATCTATTGCAAATGATCTAGGTGTTCTTTTTGATCCGAAATTGAGGTTTAACATGCATATTTCATCTATTACCAACAAAGCGTTGGGTTTACTTGGATCCGTACCTCACTAAGGTTCTTTACACATCGCTGGTTCGTCCAATACTCGAGTATTGTTCATGCGTTTGGTCCCCTGTTTCTCAAAAGCATATAAAGCGTCTTGAGTCAGTTCAAAAGCAATTTTTGATATTTGCATCGCGCGGCCTTAATTGGAACTCAAGTCTCCACCTTCCTCCATACAGAAGTATACTTCTTCTTATTAACTTACCCACTCTGGAAAATCGGAGAATTTTACTGGGGGTATTGTTCATCCATAAGCTCATTATGGGGGAAATTGATTCTGCGGACCTTCTCAGCCGCTTGTTTTTTGCGGCTCCCCCTAGAGTATCCAGACACTAAGTTCCTTTCTATTTACCCCTTTGTCGTCCAAACTTTGCTAAAAACAATCCTCTTCTTATCTGGTGCGCGCACTACAATGACTTGTATAGCTGTATCATTCTTGAATGTACTTTTGCCACTATACGTAATACAATACTTGACTATCTAATTTAAGAGATACAAGATAATTTAATTTAATTTGCCGGCATTTTATTTCTTCCATAAAAAACAGGAACTATCTCGTTTAAGGATGGAGGAACAGTACTGTGTTGATTGGAATCTGGTGCATTCCAACAACGTAAAAAACATGCTTTTTCATGAGTCACTGACCGGAATCGTATGCATTCCGGCAGTATTATCTTATGGGTCAGGCATCGAGCTGATTGGAATCCGGTGCATTCCAACAACACAGGTCATGTTACTTTTTTATGCCTTGTGATGGCGTATCCTCATTACACTACTCTTAGCACTGCCGGATTCCCATGACATGCTGATTGGAATCTTGTTGCATTCCAACAGGAAGATTAGAATCCACTGCATTCCGAAATCATGCTGAGCGGAATCTGATGCATTCCGCCAGTATAAGATTTCGGTATAAGATCTTATTTCTGCTCATATTTCTTATTATTATTATATTCTGAAATTAAAGTGTAATGCTACGTTTCCACCAAACCGAAACTCCGTGTTTGCCAACCCTTTTATGCAAAATATCTCTTGGCAGAAATGCAACTTTTGATTTTTGCTTTCGCATTATTGATACCCAAGTTAAAACGCGTTTTTCGATAGTTTAGCGATATTTTTAGACATGTTTTAACAGTCTTACGAAACTGGCAAACACGGAGTTTGGGTTTGGTGGAAACGTAGTATAATGTTCATTAATATATCTTTGTTTGTAATATGACATTGTTGTAATTTCGATATATCTTAAATTTTATCTTTTGAGTTGTATATTTATATATCTTTTATATTATGCAGTCGACCATAGTTTGTCGTCGACTTTAAATAATAAATAAATAAATACCCATATCGTACAAACAAATTCTAGAGTCGCCCCTGGTCCACTTTTATGGCGATATCTCGAAAAGGCGTCCACCTATAGAACTAAGCCCTACTTCCTTTTAAAATACTGATTAGCACCTTTTATTTGATACCCATATCGTACAAACAAATTCTAGAGTCACCCCTGGTCCACCTTTATGGCAATATCTCGAAAAGGCGTCCACCTATAGAACTAAGGCCCACGCCATTTTAAAATACTCATTAACACCTTTCATTTGATACCCATGTCGTACAAACAAATTCTAGAGTCGCCCTGGTCCATCTTTATGGCGATATCTCGAAAAGGCGTCCACCTATAGAACTAAGGCCCACGCCCTTTTAAAATACTCATTAACACCTTTCATTTGATACCCATGTCGTACAAACAAATTCTATAGTTACCACTGATCCACCTTTATGCCGATATCTCGAAAAGGCGTCCACCTATAGAACTAAGGCCCAACGTCTTTTAAAATACTCATTAACACCTTTCATTTGATACCCATGTCGTACAAACAAATTCTAGAGTCACCCCTGGTCCACCTTTATTGCGATATCTCGAAAAGGCGTCCACCTATAGAACTAAGGCCCACTCCCTTTTAAAATTCTCATTAACACCTTTCATTTGATACCCATGTCGTACAAACAAATTCTAGAGTCACCTCTGGTCCACCTTTATGGCGATATCTCGAAAAGGCGTCCACCTATAGAACTAAGTCCCACGCCCTTTTAAAATACTCATTAACACCTTTCATTTGATATCCATGTTGTACAAACAAATTCTAGAGTCACCCCTGGTCCACATTTATGGTGATATCACGAAAAGGCGTCCACCTATAGAACTAAGGCCCAACGCCTTTTAAAATATTCATTAACACTTTTCATTAGATACCCATATCGTACAAACAAATTCTAGAGTCACCCCTGGTCCACCTTTATTGCGATATCTCGAAAAGGCGTCCACCTATAGAGCTAAGGCCCAACGTCTTTTAAAATATTCATTAACACTTTTCATTAGATACCCATATCGTACAAACAAATTCTAGAGTCACCCCTGGTCTACCTTTATTGCGATATCTCGAAAAGGCGTCCACCTATTGAACTAAGTCCACGCCCTTTTAAAATATTCATTAACACCCTTCAGTTGATACCCATATCGTACAAACAAATTGTAGATTCCGACCTGGTCAACCTTTATGGCGATATCCCTAAATGGCGTCCACCCATAGATCTATGGCCTACTCCCTTTTAAAATACTCTTTGATACATTCCATTTGATACACATGTCATACAAACACATTCCAGGGTTACCCTATGTCCATTTTCCTACATGGTGATTTTCCCTTATTTTGTCTCCATAGCTCTCTGCTGAGTATGTAATGTTCGGTTACACCCGAACTTAGCCATCCTTACTTGTTAACATTTAGTTTGTACGCAATGTGAAGAACACATTCAAAACACCTTATCCAAGCCTTGACAGGCCATACTCGAAAAGGTTTTCTTTTGGATCAAATTTTTCTATTGCCCTCAGGTTATTCATAAATTTTGGTGATGCTCCACAAATTCCACAACATTGAGAAGAGGAATGCGCGACTGTCGAAAATATTTTGTCATCAATCATCGTCAAAAAAAAATTATGAGTGACATTAATTTGTTCATCTTCTTCAGGAATTTGAGTTGGAACTATCGCAGTTATTTCAGCTTTTATGGCAGTTATTTCTTTTTCAATCAACGAGTTACTTTATTTTTCAAAAATAAGTTTGATTGGCCTACAAAATCTTGTAGAAGATGGACGTGGGTTGTGCCAAATAATTTTATTATTTTCCTTGAGTTTCAAAGGAACTAAATAAATTGCAAACAAGAATTCGTCTGTTTTTTCTGCGCTACTGTCGTCAAACCTTTGCTTATATCGCGAATGTCCGCTGCTGCCATCACATCCCCACATAAAATACAAAGTAAGTTCAGTGCATTTGCAGTGCTTTAAAACTTCTCTTTGCTGCTCTAAAAGTCTTTTTGTAGTGTGATCTACCAAACTTTGAAAAGGCACTTCAGCCGATATATCGGAAATTTTGATACCATCTTTTGGATAGCTTTAAATTTTTGCTGCTAAAAATGTATGGTATGAGGGGTATATGTTGGCGTTGTGGCTTTTTGCACCCTAACGCATCAGAGTATACGTGCTTTTCGTGTATGCACCATCGATGTATAAAACTAAAGCCTCTGTATTTGTGTAAGGTACTGGTTGCTTAAAAGAAAAGTTAAATTTTTTTTTTCATTCTGGACGCTTTTGACGGAGAAGAGCTTACAGATTTGACAATGTTTGCAGCATCTCTTTTTCCAGATTTATAGAGACTTGCTCCAGCAGCAAACACTAATCCTTCTGCGACCAACTCTCCAATAAAGGTGATACTTTCGTTCGCTTCGCTCTTTCGCTTTGATCTAAAAATTCTTTTGAAGGTCTTCCGTGCTTATATGTTGATGGTTTCTCTTCTTCAAAAGTTGTCGAAGAAGGTTTGGTTGGAGCAACAAATATCTCATCTAACCACACTTTATTTGCAGTATCAAACACAAGCTTTGTTCGATTCGCCTGCGTCCACGTTTTTTTCAAAACGTATATAAAAACATGGACAGATTACCGAACATCTTTATAAAATTTATTATTTTCTTCACTTTCATCCCCGATATAATTGCAAATATATGTTAAAACAGCATTGCATTTTTCATTCTGCTGTTTTTCATTATACCAAACATTTTACAGTACCCTCCTCGTTATCGGCATTTTTCACTGTAAGCGAAAAATAAAGCGTTTAGGCAAAAACTGGCAGCTAATTATGCAAACATGGATATGCTAATATAATTTATTGCACAAAAATTCATAAACCACAATATAAGTCGAATAAAGTCCTTGCCAAAACTTTAATAGAATTTTAATTTCGAAAAAATTACCATGTGTTAGAAACTCATGTGATACAACGAGTTCTTATGCAAACAAAATACCACATTCAACCAAAATTTATTTACAGAAATAATTACCAATATATTCACCTTAATTAAGTTAATCGCCCGGCGGCGACGATAGAAATAAATATATCGTCGCAAAATGACGTTCGCTCTTCGGTTTCATTGTGTTCACCATCATGTAATTATGGTGATTCTATTTAACGAGGCGAAGTTCATCGCGTTTATTTCGCGGCGTCAGGGCATTGTGTTTCAAACAGATTGTATACTACCATAAAACCAGATTAAATACGGAGAAGCACACATACCCCGCTTATTAAGTTATATTTGTTCGCAAACTAATTAAGTAATATATTGTATACTACCATAAAACCAGATTAAATACGGAGAAGTACACATACCCCACTTATTAAGTTATATTTGTTCGCAAACTAATTAAGTAATATATTGTATACTGCCATAAAACCAGATTAAATACGGAGAAGCACACATACCCCACTTATTAATTTATATTTGTTCGCAAACTAATTAAGTGATCTACTGTATACTGCAATAAAACCAAATTAAATACGGAAAAGCAAAATAATTAAGTGATCTATTGTATAATGCAATACAACCAGATTAAATACGGAAAAGCACACATACCCCACTTATTAAGTTAAATTTGTTCGGAAACTAATTAAGTGATATATTGTATACTGCCCTAAAACCAGATTAAATATGGAGAAGCACACATATCCCACTTATTAAGTTATATTTGTTCGCAAACTAATTAAGTAATATATTGTATACTGCAATACAACCGGATTAAATACGGAAAAGCACACATACCCCACTTATTAAGTTAAATTTGTTCGCAAACTAATTAAGTGATATATTGTATACTGCCATAAAACCAGATTAAATATGGAGAAGCACACATATCCCACTTATTAAGTTATATTTGTTCGAAAACTAATTAAGTAATATATTGTATACTGCCATAAAACCAGATTAAATACGGAGAAGCACACATACCCCACTTATTAAGTTCTATTTGTTCGCAAACTAATTAAGTGATATATTGTATACTGCCATAAAACCAGATTAAATACGGAGAAGCACACATATCCCACTTATTAAGTTATTTTTGTTCGCAAACTAATTAAGTAATATATTGTATACTGCCAAAAAACCAGATTAAATACGGAGAAGCACACATACCCCACTTATTAAGTTATATTTTGTTCGCAAACTAATTAAGTAATATATTGTATACTGCCATAAAACCAGATTAAATACGGAGAAGCACACATACCCCACTTATTAAGTTATATTTGTTCGCAAACTAATTAAGTGATATATTTTATACTGCCATAAAACCAGATTAAATATGGAGAAGCACAGATATCCCACTTATTAAGTTATATTTGTTCGCAAACTAATTAAGTGATATATTGTATACTGCAATAAAACCAGATTAATTACGGAAAAGCACACATACCCCACTTATTAAGTTATATTTGTTCGCAAACTAATTAAGTGATATATTGTATACTGCCATAAAACCAGATTAAATATGGAGAAGCACACATATCCCACCTATTAAGTTATATTTGTTCGCAAACTAATTAAGTGATATATTGTACACTGCCATAAAACCAGTTTAAATATGGAGAAGCACAGATATCCCACTTATTAAGTTATATTTGTTCGCAAACTAATTAAGTAATATATTGTATACTGCCATAAAACCGGATTAAATACGGAGAAGCACACATACCCCACTTATTAAGTTATATTTGTTCGCAAACTAATTAAGTAATATATTGTATACTGCCATAAAACCAGATTAAATACGGAGAAGCACACATACCCCACTTATTAAGTTATATTTGTTCGCAAACTAATTAAGTGATATATTGTATACTGCCATAAAACCAGTTTAAATATGGAGAAGCACACATATCCCACTTAATAAGTTATTTTTGTTCGCAAACTAATTAGGTAATATATTGTATACTGCCAAAAACCAGATTAAATACGGAGAAGCACACATACCCCACTTATTAAGTTATATTTGTTCGCAAACTAATTAAGTGATCTACTGTATACTGCAATAAAACCAAATTAAATACGGAAAAGCAAAATAATTAAGTGACCTATTGTATACTGCAATAAAACCAGATTAAATACGGAAAAGCACACATACCCCACTTATTAAGTTATATTTGTTCGCAAACTAATTAAGTGATATATTGTATACTGCCATAAAACCAGATTAAATACGGAGAAGCACACATACCCCACTTATTAATTTATATTTGTTCGCAAACTAATTAAGTGATCTACTGTATACTGCAATAAAACCAAATTAAATACGGAAAAGCAAAATAATTAAGTGATCTATTGTATACTGCAATAAAACCAGATTAAATACGGAAAAGCACACATACCCCACTTATTAAGTTATATTTATTCGCAAACTAATTAAGTGATATATTTTATACTGCCATAAAACCAGATTAAATACGGAAAAGCACACATACCCCACTTATTAATTTATATTTGTTCGCAAACTAATTAAGTGATCTACTGTATACTGCAATAAAACCAAATTAAATACGGAAAAGCAAAATAATTAAGTGATCTATTGTATACTGCAATAAAACCAGATTAAATACGGAAAAGCACACATACCCCACTTATTAAGTTATATTTATTCGCAAACTAATTAAGTGATATATTTTATACTGCCATAAAACCAGATTAAATACGGAAAAGCACACATACCCCACTTATTAATTTATATTTGTTCGCAAACTAATTAAGTGATCTACTGTATACTGCAATAAAACCAAATTAAATACGGAAAAGCAAAATAATTAAGTGATCTATTGTATACTGCAATAAAACCAGATTAAATACGGAAAAGCACACATACCCCACTTATTAAGTTATATTTGTTCGCAAACTAATTAAGTGATATATTGTATACTGCAATAAAACCAGATTAAATACGGAAAAGCACACATACCCCACTTATTAAGTTATATTTGTTCGCAAACTAATTAAGTGATATATTGTATACTGCAATAAAACCAGATTAATTACGGAAAAGCACACATACCCCACTTATTAAGTTATATTTGTTCGCAAACTAATTAAGTGATATATTGTATACTGCCATAAAACCAGATTAAATACGGAAAAGCACACATACCCCACTTATTAAGTTATATTTGTTCGCAAACTAATTAAGTGATATATTGTATACTGCAATAAAACCAGATTAAATACGGAAAAGCACACATACCCCACTTATTAAGTTATATTTGTTCGCAAACTAATTAAGTGATATATTGTATACTGCAATAAAACCAGATTAATTACGGAAAAGCACACATACCCCACTTATTAAGTTATATTTGTTCGCAAACTAATTAAGTGATCTACTGTATACTGCAATAAAACCAAATTAAATACGGAAAAGCAAAATAATTAAGTGATCTATTGTATACTGCAATAAAACCAGATTAAATACGGAAAAGCACACATACCCCACTTATTAAGTTATATTTGTTCGCAAACTAATTAAGTGATCTACTGTATACTGCAATAAAACCAAATTAAATACGGAAAAGCAAAATAATTAAGTGATCTATTGTATACTGCAATAAAACCAGATTAAATACGGAAAAGCACACATACCCCACTTATTAAGTTATATTTGTTCGCAAACTAATTAAGTGATATATTGTATACTGCAATAAAACCAGATTAAATACGGAAAAGCACACATACCCCACTTATTAAGTTATATTTGTTCGCAAACTAATTAAGTGATATATTGTATACTGCAATAAAACCAGATTAAATACGGAAAAGCACACATACCCCACTTATTAAGTTATATTTGTTCGCAAACTAATTAAGTGATATATTGTATACTGCAATAAAACCAGATTAATTACGGAAAAGCACACATACCCCACTTATTAAGTTATATTTGTTCGCAAACTAATTAAGTGATCTACTGTATACTGCAATAAAACCAAATTAAATACGGAAAAGCAAAATAATTAAGTGATCTATTGTATACTGCAATAAAACCAGATTAAATACGGAAAAGCACACATACCCCACTTATTAAGTTATATTTGTTCGCAAACTAATTAAGTGATATATTGTATACTGCCATAAAACCAGATTAAATACGGAAAAGCACACATACCCCACTTATTAAGTTATATTTGTTCGCAAACTAATTAAGTGATATATTGTATACTGCAATAAAACCAGATTAAATACGGAAAAGCACACATACCCCACTTATTAAGTTATATTTGTTCGCAAACTAATTAAGTGATATATTGTATACTGCAATAAAACCAGATTAATTACGGAAAAGCACACATACCCCACTTATTAAGTTATATTTGTTCGCAAACTAATTAAGTGATCTACTGTATACTGCAATAAAACCAAATTAAATACGGAAAAGCAAAATAATTAAGTGATCTATTGTATACTGCAATAAAACCAGATTAAATACGGAAAAGCACACATACCCCACTTATTAAGTTATATTTGTTCGCAAACTAATTAAGTGATCTACTGTATACTGCAATAAAACCAAATTAAATACGGAAAAGCAAAATAATTAAGTGATCTATTGTATACTGCAATAAAACCAGATTAAATACGGAAAAGCACACATACCCCACTTATTAAGTTATATTTGTTCGCAAACTAATTAAGTGATATATTGTATACTGCAATAAAACCAGATTAAATACGGAAAAGCACACATACCCCACTTATTAAGTTATATTTGTTCGCAAACTAATTAAGTGATATATTGTATACTGCAATAAAACCAGATTAAATACGGAAAAGCACACATACCCCACTTATTAAGTTATATTTGTTCGCAAACTAATTAAGTGATATATTGTATACTGCAATAAAACCAGATTAATTACGGAAAAGCACACATACCCCACTTATTAAGTTATATTTGTTCGCAAACTAATTAAGTGATCTACTGTATACTGCAATAAAACCAAATTAAATACGGAAAAGCAAAATAATTAAGTGATCTATTGTATACTGCAATAAAACCAGATTAAATACGGAAAAGCACACATACCCCACTTATTAAGTTATATTTGTTCGCAAACTAATTAAGTGATATATTGTATACTGCAATAAAACCAGATTAAATACGGAAAAGCACACATACCCCACTTATTAAGTTATATTTGTTCGCAAACTAATTAAGTGATCTATTGTATACTGCAATAAAACCAGATTAAATACGGAAAAGCACACATACCCCACTTATTAAGTTATATTTATTCGCAAACTAATTAAGTGATATATTTTATACTGCCATAAAACCAGATTAAATACGGAAAAGCACACATACCCCACTTATTAATTTATATTTGTTCGCAAACTAATTAAGTGATCTACTGTATACTGCAATAAAACCAAATTAAATACGGAAAAGCAAAATAATTAAGTGATCTATTGTATACTGCAATAAAACCAGATTAAATACGGAAAAGCACACATACCCCACTTATTAAGTTATATTTATTCGCAAACTAATTAAGTGATATATTTTATACTGCCATAAAACCAGATTAAATACGGAAAAGCACACATACCCCACTTATTAATTTATATTTGTTCGCAAACTAATTAAGTGATCTACTGTATACTGCAATAAAACCAAATTAAATACGGAAAAGCAAAATAATTAAGTGATCTATTGTATACTGCAATAAAACCAGATTAAATACGGAAAAGCACACATACCCCACTTATTAAGTTATATTTGTTCGCAAACTAATTAAGTGATATATTGTATACTGCAATAAAACCAGATTAAATACGGAAAAGCACACATACCCCACTTATTAAGTTATATTTGTTCGCAAACTAATTAAGTGATATATTGTATACTGCAATAAAACCAGATTAATTACGGAAAAGCACACATACCCCACTTATTAAGTTATATTTGTTCGCAAACTAATTAAGTGATATATTGTATACTGCCATAAAACCAGATTAAATACGGAAAAGCACACATACCCCACTTATTAAGTTATATTTGTTCGCAAACTAATTAAGTGATATATTGTATACTGCAATAAAACCAGATTAAATACGGAAAAGCACACATACCCCACTTATTAAGTTATATTTGTTCGCAAACTAATTAAGTGATATATTGTATACTGCAATAAAACCAGATTAATTACGGAAAAGCACACATACCCCACTTATTAAGTTATATTTGTTCGCAAACTAATTAAGTGATCTACTGTATACTGCAATAAAACCAAATTAAATACGGAAAAGCAAAATAATTAAGTGATCTATTGTATACTGCAATAAAACCAGATTAAATACGGAAAAGCACACATACCCCACTTATTAAGTTATATTTGTTCGCAAACTAATTAAGTGATCTACTGTATACTGCAATAAAACCAAATTAAATACGGAAAAGCAAAATAATTAAGTGATCTATTGTATACTGCAATAAAACCAGATTAAATACGGAAAAGCACACATACCCCACTTATTAAGTTATATTTGTTCGCAAACTAATTAAGTGATATATTGTATACTGCAATAAAACCAGATTAAATACGGAAAAGCACACATACCCCACTTATTAAGTTATATTTGTTCGCAAACTAATTAAGTGATATATTGTATACTGCAATAAAACCAGATTAAATACGGAAAAGCACACATACCCCACTTATTAAGTTATATTTGTTCGCAAACTAATTAAGTGATATATTGTATACTGCAATAAAACCAGATTAATTACGGAAAAGCACACATACCCCACTTATTAAGTTATATTTGTTCGCAAACTAATTAAGTGATCTACTGTATACTGCAATAAAACCAAATTAAATACGGAAAAGCAAAATAATTAAGTGATCTATTGTATACTGCAATAAAACCAGATTAAATACGGAAAAGCACACATACCCCACTTATTAAGTTATATTTGTTCGCAAACTAATTAAGTGATATATTGTATACTGCAATAAAACCAGATTAAATACGGAAAAGCACACATACCCCACTTATTAAGTTATATTTGTTCGCAAACTAATTAAGTGATCTATTGTATACTGCAATAAAACCAGATTAAATACGGAAAAGCACACCTACCCCACTTATTAAGTTATATTTATTCGCAAACTAATTAAGTGATATATTTTATACTGCCATAAAACCAGATTAAATACGGAAAAGCACACATACCCCACTTATTAATTTATATTTGTTCGCAAACTAATTAAGTGATCTACTGTATACTGCAATAAAACCAAATTAAATACGGAAAAGCAAAATAATTAAGTGATCTATTGTATACTGCAATAAAACCAGATTAAATACGGAAAAGCACACATACCCCACTTATTAAGTTATATTTGTTCGCAAACTAATTAAGTGATATATTGTATACTGCAATAAAACCAGATTAAATACGGAAAAGCACACATACCCCACTTATTAAGTTATATTTGTTCGCAAACTAATTAAGTGATCTATTGTATACTGCAATAAAACCAGATTAAATACGGAAAAGCACACATACCCCACTTATTAAGTTATATTTGTTCGCAAACTAATTAAGTGATATATTGTATACTGCAATAAAACCAGATTAATTACGGAAAAGCACACATACCCCACTTATTAAGTTATATTTGTTCGCAAACTAATTAAGTGATATATTGTATACTGCCATAAAACCAGATTAAATATGGAGAAGCACACATATCCCACCTATTAAGTTATATTTGTTCGCAAACTAATTAAGTGATATATTGTACACTGCCATAAAACCAGTTTAAATATGGAGAAGCACAGATATCCCACTTATTAAGTTATATTTGTTCGCAAACTAATTAAGTAATATATTGTATACTGCCATAAAACCGGATTAAATACGGAGAAGCACACATACCCCACTTATTAAGTTATATTTGTTCGCAAACTAATTAAGTAATATATTGTATACTGCCATAAAACCAGATTAAATACGGAGAAGCACACATACCCCACTTATTAAGTTATATTTGTTCGCAAACTAATTAAGTGATCTACTGTATACTGCAATAAAACCAAATTAAATACGGAAAAGCAAAATAATTAAGTGATCTATTGTATACTGCAATAAAACCAGATTAAATACGGAAAAGCACACATACCCCACTTATTAAGTTATATTTATTCGCAAACTAATTAAGTGATATATTTTATACTGCCATAAAACCAGATTAAATACGGAAAAGCACACATACCCCACTTATTAATTTATATTTGTTCGCAAACTAATTAAGTGATCTACTGTATACTGCAATAAAACCAAATTAAATACGGAAAAGCAAAATAATTAAGTGATCTATTGTATACTGCAATAAAACCAGATGAAATACGGAAAAGCACACATACCCCACTTATTAAGTTATATTTATTCGCAAACTAATTAAGTGATATATTTTATACTGCCATAAAACCAGATTAAATACGGAAAAGCACACATACCCCACTTATTAATTTATATTTGTTCGCAAACTAATTAAGTGATCTACTGTATACTGCAATAAAACCAAATTAATTACGGAAAAGCACACATACCCCACTTATTAAGTTATATTTGTTCGCAAACTAATTAAGTGATATATTGTATACTGCCATAAAACCAGATTAAATACGGAGAAGCACACATACCCCACTTATTAATTTATATTTGTTCGCAAACTAATTAAGTGATATATTTTATACTGCCATAAAACCAGATTAAATACGGAAAAGCACACATACCCCATTTATTAAGTTATATTTGTGCGCAAACTAATTAAGTGATATATTGTATACTGCCATAAAACCAGATTAAATACGGAGAAGCACACATACCCCACTTATTAATTTATATTTGTTCGCAAACTAATTAAGTGATATATTTTATACTGCCATAAAACCAGATTAAATACGGAAAAGCACACATACCCCATTTATTAAGTTATATTTGTGCGCAAACTAATTAAGTGATCTACTGTATACTGCAATAAAACCAAATTAAATACGAAAAAGCAAAATAATTAAGTGATCTATTGTATACTGCAATAAAACCAGATTAAATACGGAAAAGCACACATACCCCACTTATTAAGTTATATTTATTCGCAAACTAATTAAGTGATATATTTTATACTGCCATAAAACCAGATTAAATACGGAAAAGCACACATACCCCACTTATTAATTTATATTTGTTCGCAAACTAATTAAGTGATATATTTTATACTGCCATAAAACCAGATTAAATACGGAAAAGCACACATACCCCATTTATTAAGTTATATTTGTCCGCAAACTAATTAAGTGATATATTGTATACTGCCATAAAACCAGATTAAATACGGAGAAGCACACATACCCCACTTATTAATTTATATTTGTTCGCAAACTAATTAAGTGATCTACTGTATACTGCAATAAAACCAAATTAAATACGGAAAAGCAAAATAATTAAGTGATCTATTGTATACTGCAATAAAACCAGATTAAATACGGAAAAGCACACATACCCCACTTATTAAGTTATATTTATTCGCAACCTAATTAAGTGATATATTTTATACTGCCATAAAACCAGATTAAATACGGAAAAGCACACATACCCCACTTATTAATTTATATTTGTTCGCAAACTAATTAAGTGATCTACTGTATACTGCAATAAAACCAAATTAAATACGGAAAAGCAAAATAATTAAGTGATCTATTGTATACTGCAATAAAACCAGATTAAATACGGAAAAGCACACATACCCCACTTATTAAGTTATATTTGTTCGCAAACTAATTAAGTGATATATTGTATACTGCAATAAAACCAGATTAAATACGGAAAAGCACACATACCCCACTTATTAAGTTATATTTGTTCGCAAACTAATTAAGTGATATATTGTATACTGCAATAAAACCAGATTAATTACGGAAAAGCACACATACCCCACTTATTAAGTTATATTTGTTCGCAAACTAATTAAGTGATATATTGTATACTGCCATAAAACCAGATTAAATACGGAAAAGCACACATACCCCACTTATTAAGTTATATTTGTTCGCAAACTAATTAAGTGATATATTGTATACTGCAATAAAACCAGATTAAATACGGAAAAGCACACATACCCCACTTATTAAGTTATATTTGTTCGCAAACTAATTAAGTGATATATTGTATACTGCAATAAAACCAGATTAATTACGGAAAAGCACACATACCCCACTTATTAAGTTATATTTGTTCGCAAACTAATTAAGTGATCTACTGTATACTGCAATAAAACCAAATTAAATACGGAAAAGCAAAATAATTAAGTGATCTATTGTATACTGCAATAAAACCAGATTAAATACGGAAAAGCACACATACCCCACTTATTAAGTTATATTTGTTCGCAAACTAATTAAGTGATCTACTGTATACTGCAATAAAACCAAATTAAATACGGAAAAGCAAAATAATTAAGTGATCTATTGTATACTGCAATAAAACCAGATTAAATACGGAAAAGCACACATACCCCACTTATTAAGTTATATTTGTTCGCAAACTAATTAAGTGATATATTGTATACTGCAATAAAACCAGATTAAATACGGAAAAGCACACATACCCCACTTATTAAGTTATATTTGTTCGCAAACTAATTAAGTGATATATTGTATACTGCAATAAAACCAGATTAATTACGGAAAAGCACACATACCCCACTTATTAAGTTATATTTGTTCGCAAACTAATTAAGTGATATATTGTATACTGCCATAAAACCAGATTAAATACGGAAAAGCACACATACCCCACTTATTAAGTTATATTTGTTCGCAAACTAATTAAGTGATATATTGTATACTGCAATAAAACCAGATTAAATACGGAAAAGCACACATACCCCACTTATTAAGTTATATTTGTTCGCAAACTAATTAAGTGATATATTGTATACTGCAATAAAACCAGATTAATTACGGAAAAGCACACATACCCCACTTATTAAGTTATATTTGTTCGCAAACTAATTAAGTGATCTACTGTATACTGCAATAAAACCAAATTAAATACGGAAAAGCAAAATAATTAAGTGATCTATTGTATACTGCAATAAAACCAGATTAAATACGGAAAAGCACACATACCCCACTTATTAAGTTATATTTGTTCGCAAACTAATTAAGTGATCTACTGTATACTGCAATAAAACCAAATTAAATACGGAAAAGCAAAATAATTAAGTGATCTATTGTATACTGCAATAAAACCAGATTAAATACGGAAAAGCACACATACCCCACTTATTAAGTTATATTTGTTCGCAATCTAATTAAGTGATATATTGTATACTGCAATAAAACCAGATTAAATACGGAAAAGCACACATACCCCACTTATTAAGTTATATTTGTTCGCAAACTAATTAAGTGATATATTGTATACTGCAATAAAACCAGATTAAATACGGAAAAGCACACATACCCCACTTATTAAGTTATATTTGTTCGCAAACTAATTAAGTGATATATTGTATACTGCAATAAAACCAGATTAATTACGGAAAAGCACACATACCCCACTTATTAAGTTATATTTGTTCGCAAACTAATTAAGTGATCTACTGTATACTGCAATAAAACCAAATTAAATACGGAAAAGCAAAATAATTAAGTGATCTATTGTATACTGCAATAAAACCAGATTAAATACGGAAAAGCACACATACCCCACTTATTAAGTTATATTTATTCGCAAACTAATTAAGTGATATATTTTATACTGCCATAAAACCAGATTAAATACGGAAAAGCACACATACCCCACTTATTAATTTATATTTGTTCGCAAACTAATTAAGTGATCTACTGTATACTGCAATAAAACCAAATTAAATACGGAAAAGCAAAATAATTAAGTGATCTATTGTATACTGCAATAAAACCAGATTAAATACGGAAAAGCACACATACCCCACTTATTAAGTTATATTTGTTCGCAAACTAATTAAGTGATATATTGTATACTGCAATAAAACCAGATTAAATACGGAAAAGCACACATACCCCACTTATTAAGTTATATTTGTTCGCAAACTAATTAAGTGATATATTGTATACTGCAATAAAACCAGATTAATTACGGAAAAGCACACATACCCCACTTATTAAGTTATATTTGTTCGCAAACTAATTAAGTGATATATTGTATACTGCAATAAAACCAGATTAATTACGGAAAAGCACACATACCCCACTTATTAAGTTATATTTGTTCGCAAACTAATTAAGTGATATATTGTATACTGCCATAAAACCAGATTAAATATGGAGAAGCACACATATCCCACCTATTAAGTTATATTTGTTCGCAAACTAATTAAGTGATATATTGTACACTGCCATAAAACCAGTTTAAATATGGAGAAGCACAGATATCCCACTTATTAAGTTATATTTGTTCGCAAACTAATTAAGTAATATATTGTATACTGCCATAAAACCAGTTTAAATATGGAGAAGCACAGATATCCCACTTATTAAGTTATATTTGTTCGCAAACTAATTAAGTAATATATTGTATACTGCCATAAAACCGGATTAAATACGGAGAAGCACACATACCCCACTTATTAAGTTATATTTGTTCGCAAACTAATTAAGTAATATATTGTATACTGCCATAAAACCAGATTAATTACGGAAAAGCACACATACCCCACTTATTAAGTTATATTTGTTCGCAAACTAATTAAGTGATCTATTGTATACTGCAATAAAATCAGATTAAATACGGAAAAGCACACATACCCAACTTATTAAGTTATATTTGTTCGCAAACTAATTAAGTGATATATTGTATACTGCAATAAAACCAGATTAATTACGGAAAAGCACACATACCCCACTTATTAAGTTATATTTGTTCGCAAACTAATTAAGTGATATATTGTATACTGCCATAAAACCAGATTAAATATGGAGAAGCACACATATCCCACCTATTAAGTTATATTTGTTCGCAAACTAATTAAGTGATATATTGTACACTGCCATAAAACCAGTTTAAATATGGAGAAGCACAGATATCCCACTTATTAAGTTATATTTGTTCGCAAACTAATTAAGTAATATATTGTATACTGCCATAAAACCGGATTAAATACGGAGAAGCACACATACCCCACTTATTAAGTTATATTTGTTCGCAAACTAATTAAGTAATATATTGTATACTGCCATAAAACCAGATTAAATACGGAGAAGCACACATACCCCACTTATTAAGTTATATTTGTTCGCAAACTAATTAAGTGATATATTGTATACTGCCATAAAACCAGTTTAAATATGGAGAAGCACACATATCCCACTTAATAAGTTATTTTTGTTCGCAAACTAATTAGGTAATATATTGTATACTGCCAAAAACCAGATTAAATACGGAGAAGCACACATACCCCACTTATTAAGTTATATTTGTTCGCAAACTAATTAAGTGATCTACTGTATACTGCAATAAAACCAAATTAAATACGGAAAAGCAAAATAATTAAGTGACCTATTGTATACTGCAATAAAACCAGATTAAATACGGAAAAGCACACATACCCCACTTATTAAGTTATATTTGTTCGCAAACTAATTAAGTGATATATTGTATACTGCCATAAAACCAGATTAAATACGGAGAAGCACACATACCCCACTTATTAATTTATATTTGTTCGCAAACTAATTAAGTGATCTACTGTATACTGCAATAAAACCAAATTAAATACGGAAAAGCAAAATAATTAAGTGATCTATTGTATACTGCAATAAAACCAGATTAAATACGGAAAAGCACACATACCCCACTTATTAAGTTATATTTATTCGCAAACTAATTAAGTGATATATTTTATACTGCCATAAAACCAGATTAAATACGGAAAAGCACACATACCCCACTTATTAATTTATATTTGTTCGCAAACTAATTAAGTGATCTACTGTATACTGCAATAAAACCAAATTAAATACGGAAAAGCAAAATAATTAAGTGATCTATTGTATACTGCAATAAAACCAGATTAAATACGGAAAAGCACACATACCCCACTTATTAAGTTATATTTATTCGCAAACTAATTAAGTGATATATTTTATACTGCCATAAAACCAGATTAAATACGGAAAAGCACACATATCCCACTTATTAATTTATATTTGTTCGCAAACTAATTAAGTGATATATTGTATACTGCCATAAAACCAGATTAAATACGGAGAAGCACACATACCCCACTTATTAATTTATATTTGTTCGCACACTAATTAAGTGATCTACTATATACTGCAATAAAACCAAATTAAATACGGAAAAGCAAAATAATTAAGTGATCTATTGTATACTGCAATAAAACCAGATTAAATACGGAAAAGCACACATACCCCACTTATTAAGTTATATTTGTTCGCAAACTAATTAAGTGATATATTGTATACTGCCATAAAACAAGATTAAATATGGAGAAGCACACATATCCCACTTATTAAGTTATATTTGTTCGCAAACTAATTAAGTAATATATTGTATACTGCCATAAAACCAGATTAAATACGGAGAAGCACACATACCCCACTTATTAAGTTAAATTTGTTCGGAAACTAATTAAGTGATATATTGTATACTGCCCTAAAACCAGATTAAATATGGAGAAGCACACATATCCCACTTATTAAGTTATATTTGTTCGCAAACTAATTAAGTAATATATTGTATACTGCAATACAACCGGATTAAATACGGAAAAGCACACATACCCCACTTATTAAGTTAAATTTGTTCGCAAACTAATTAAGTGATATATTGTATACTGCCATAAAACAAGATTAAATATGGAGAAGCACACATATCCCACTTATTAAGTTATATTTGTTCGCAAACTAATTAAGTAATATATTGTATACTGCCATAAAACCAGATTAAATACGGAGAAGCACACATACCCCACTTATTAAGTTCTATTTGTTCGCAAACTAATTAAGTGATATATTGTATACTGCCATAAAACCAGATTAAATACGGAGAAGCACACATATCCCACTTATTAAGTTATTTTTGTTCGCAAACTAATTAAGTAATATATTGTATACTGCCAAAAAACCAGATTAAATACGGAGAAGCACACATACCCCACTTATTAAGTTATATTTTGTTCGCAAACTAATTAAGTAATATATTGTATACTGCCATAAAACCAGATTAAATACGGAAAAGCACACATACCCCACTTATTAATTTATATTTGTTCGCAAACTAATTAAGTGATATATTGTATACTGCCATAAAACCAGATTAAATACGGAGAAGCACACATACCCCACTTATTAATTTATATTTGTTCGCAAACTAATTAAGTGATATATTGTATACTGCCATAAAACCAGATTAAATACGGAGAAGCACACATACCCCACTTATTAAGTTATATTTTGTTCGCAAACTAATTAAGTAATATATTGTATACTGCCATAAAACCAGATTAAATACGGAAAAGCACACATACCCCACTTATTAATTTATATTTGTTCGCAAACTAATTAAGTGATATATTGTATACTGCCATAAAACAAGATTAAATATGGAGAAGCACACATATCCCACTTATTAAGTTATATTTGTTCGCAAACTAATTAAGTAATATATTGTATACTGCCAAAAAACCAGATTAAATACGGAGAAGCACACATACCCCACTTATTAAGTTATATTTTGTTCGCAAACTAATTAAGTAATATATTGTATACTGCCATAAAACCAGATTAAATACGGAAAAGCACACATACCCCACTTATTAATTTATATTTGTTCGCAAACTAATTAAGTGATATATTGTATACTGCCATAAAACCAGATTAAATACGGAGAAGCACACATACCCCACTTATTAATTTATATTTGTTCGCAAACTAATTAAGTGATATATTGTATACTGCCATAAAACCAGATTAAATACGGAGAAGCACACATACCCCACTTATTAAGTTATATTTTGTTCGCAAACTAATTAAGTAATATATTGTATACTGCCATAAAACCAGATTAAATACGGAAAAGCACACATACCCCACTTATTAATTTATATTTGTTCGCAACCTAATTAAGTGATATATTGTATACTGCCATAAAACCAGATTAAATACGGAAAAGCACACATACCCCACTTATTAATTTATATTTGTTCGCAAACTAATTAAGTGATATATTGTATACTGCCATAAAACCAGATTAAATACGGAGAAGCACACATACCCCACTTATTAAGTTATATTTTGTTCGCAAACTAATTAAGTAATATATTGTATACTGCCATAAAACCAGATTAAATACGGAAAAGCACACATACCCCACTTATTAATTTATATTTGTTCGCAAACTAATTAAGTGATATATTGTATACTGCCATAAAACAAGATTAAATATGGAGAAGCACACATATCCCACTTATTAAGTTATATTTGTTCGCAAACTAATTAAGTAATATATTGTATACTGCCATAAAACCAGATTAAATACGGAGAAGCACACATACCCCACTTATTAAGTTCTATTTGTTCGCAAACTAATTAAGTGATATATTGTATACTGCCATAAAACCAGATTAAATACGGAGAAGCACACATATCCCACTTACTAAGTTATTTTTGTTCGCAAACTAATTAAGTAATATATTGTATACTGCCAAAAAACCAGATTAAATACGGAGAAGCACACATACCCCACTTATTAAGTTATATTTTGTTCGCAAACTAATTAAGTAATATATTGTATACTGCCATAAAACCAGATTAAATACGGAAAAGCACACATACCCCACTTATTAATTTATATTTGTTCGCAAACTAATTAAGTGATATATTGTATACTGCCATAAAACCAGATTAAATACGGAGAAGCACACATATCCCACTTATTAAGTTATTTTTGTTCGCAAACTAATTAAGTAATATATTGTATACTGCCAAAAAACCAGATTAAATTCGGAGAAGCACACATACCCCACTTATTAAGTTCTATTTGTTCGCAAACTAATTAAGTGATATATTGTATACTGCCATAAAACCAGATTAAATACGGAGAAGCACACATATCCCACTTATTAAGTTATTTTTGTTCGCAAACTAATTAAGTAATATATTGTATACTGCCAAAAAACCAGATTAAATACGGAGAAGCACACATACCCCACTTATTAAGTTATATTTTGTTCGCAAACTAATTAAGTGATATATTTTGTACTGCCATAAAACCAGATTAAATACGGAAAAGCACACATACCCCACTTATTAATTTATATTTGTTCGCAAACTAATTAAGTGATATATTGTATACTGCCATAAAACCAGATTAAATACGGAGAAGCACACATACCCCACTTATTAATTTATATTTGTTCGCAAACTAATTAAGTGATCTACTGTATACTGCAATAAAACCAAATTAAATACGGAAAAGCAAAATAATTAAGTGATCTATTGTATACTGCAATACAACCAGATTAAATACGGAAAAGCACACATACCCCACTTATTAAGTTAAATTTGTTCGGAAACTAATTAAGTGATATATTGTATACTGCCCTAAAACCAGATTAAATATGGAGAAGCACACATATCCCACTTATTAAGTTATATTTGTTCGCAAACTAATTAAGTAATATATTGTATACTGCAATACAACCGGATTAAATACGGAAAAGCACACATACCCCACTTATTAAGTTAAATTTGTTCGCAAACTAATTAAGTGATATATTGTATACTGCCATAAAACAAGATTAAATATGGAGAAGCACACATATCCCACTTATTAAGTTATATTTGTTCGCAAACTAATTAAGTAATATATTGTATACTGCCATAAAACCAGATTAAATACGGAGAAGCACACATACCCCACTTATTAAGTTCTATTTGTTCGCAAACTAATTAAGTGATATATTGTATACTGCCATAAAACCAGATTAAATACGGAGAAGCACACATATCCCACTTATTAAGTTATTTTTGTTCGCAAACTAATTAAGTAATATATTGTATACTGCCAAAAAACCAGATTAAATACGGAGAAGCACACATACCCCACTTATTAAGTTATATTTTGTTCGCAAACTAATTAAGTAATATATTGTATACTGCCATAAAACCAGATTAAATACAGCACACATACCCCACTTATTAATTTATATTTGTTCGCAAACTTATTAAGTGATCTACTGTATACTGCAATAAAACCAAATTAAATACGGAAAAGCAAAATAATTAAGTGATCTATTGTATACTGCAATAAAACCAGATTAAATACGGAAAAGCACACATACCCCACTTATTAAGTTATATTTGTTCGCAAACTAATTAAGTGATATATTGTATACTGCAATAAAACCAGATTAATTACGGAAAAGCACACATACCTCACTTATTAAGTTATATTTGTTCGCAAACTAATTAAGTGATATATTGTATACTGCCATAAAACCAGATTAAATACGGAAAAGCACACATACCCCACTTATTAAGTTATATTTGTTCGCAAACTAATTAAGTGATCTACTGTATACTGCAATAAAACCAAATTAAATACGGAAAAGCAAAATAATTAAGTGATCTATTGTATACTGCAATAAAACCAGATTAAATACGGAAAAGCACACATACCCCACTTATTAAGTTATATTTGTTCGCAAACTAATTAAGTGATATATTGTATACTGCAATAAAACCAGATTAAATACGGAAAAGCACACATACCCCACTTATTAAGTTATATTTGTTCGCAAACTAATTAAGTGATATATTGTATACTGCAATAAAACCAGATTAAATACGGAAAAGCACACATACCCCACTTATTAAGTTATATTTGTTCGCAAACTAATTAAGTGATATATTGTATACTGCAATAAAACCAGATTAATTACGGAAAAGCACACATACCCCACTTATTAAGTTATATTTGTTCGCAAACTAATTAAGTGATCTACTGTATACTGCAATAAAACCAAATTAAATACGGAAAAGCAAAATAATTAAGTGATCTATTGTATACTGCAATAAAACCAGATTAAATACGGAAAAGCACACATACCCCACTTATTAAGTTATATTTATTCGCAAACTAATTAAGTGATATATTTTATACTGCCATAAAACCAGATTAAATACGGAAAAGCACACATACCCCACTTATTAATTTATATTTGTTCGCAAACTAATTAAGTGATCTACTGTATACTGCAATAAAACCAAATTAAATACGGAAAAGCAAAATAATTAAGTGATCTATTGTATACTGCAATAAAACCAGATTAAATACGGAAAAGCACACATACCCCACTTATTAAGTTATATTTGTTCGCAAACTAATTAAGTGATATATTGTATACTGCAATAAAACCAGATTAAATACGGAAAAGCACACATACCCCACTTATTAAGTTATATTTGTTCGCAAACTAATTAAGTGATCTATTGTATACTGCAATAAAACCAGATTAAATACGGAAAAGCACACATACCCCACTTATTAAGTTATATTTGTTCGCAAACTAATTAAGTGATATATTGTATACTGCAATAAAACCAGATTAATTACGGAAAAGCACACATACCCCACTTATTAAGTTATATTTGTTCGCAAACTAATTAAGTGATATATTGTATACTGCCATAAAACCAGATTAAATATGGAGAAGCACAGATATCCCACTTATTAAGTTATATTTGTTCGCAAACTAATTAAGTAATATATTGTATACTGCCATAAAACCGGATTAAATACGGAGAAGCACACATACCCCACTTATTAAGTTATATTTGTTCGCAAACTAATTAAGTAATATATTGTATACTGCCATAAAACCGGATTAAATACGGAGAAGCACACATATCCCACCTATTAAGTTATATTTGTTCGCAAACTAATTAAGTGATATATTGTATACTGCAATAAAACCAGATTAATTACGGAAAAGCAAAATAATTAAGTGATCTATTGTATACTGCAATAAAACCAGATTAAATACGGAAAAGCACACATACCCCACTTATTAAGTTATATTTGTTCGCAAACTAATTAAGTGATATATTGTATACTGCAATAAAACCAGATTAAATACGGAAAAGCACACATACCCCACTTATTAATTTATATTTGTTCGCAAACTAATTAAGTGATCTACTGTATACTGCAATAAAACCAAATTAAATACGGAAAAGCAAAATAATTAAGTGATCTATTGTATACTGCAATAAAACCAGATTAAATACGGAAAAGCACACATACCCCACTTATTAAGTTATATTTGTTCGCAAACTAATTAAGTGATATATTGTATACTGCAATAAAACCAGATTAAATACGGAAAAGCACACATACCCCACTTATTAAGTTATATTTGTTCGCAAACTAATTAAGTGATATATTGTATACTGCAATAAAACCAGATTAAATACGGAAAAGCACACATACCCCACTTATTAATTTATATTTGTTCGCAAACTAATTAAGTGATCTACTGTATACTGCAATAAAACCAAATTAAATACGGAAAAGCAAAATAATTAAGTGATCTATTGTATACTGCAATAAAACCAGATTAAATACAGAAAAGCACACATACCCCACTTATTAAGTTATATTTGTTCGCAAACTAATTAAGTGATATATTGTATACTGCAATAAAACCAGATTAAATACGGAAAAGCACACATACCCCACTTATTAAGTTATATTTGTTCGCAAACTAATTAAGTGATATATTGTATACTGCAATAAAACCAGATTAAATACGGAAAAGCACACATACCCCACTTATTAATTTATATTTGTTCGCAAACTAATTAAGTGATCTACTGTATACTGCAATAAAACCAAATTAAATACGGAAAAGCAAAATAATTAAGTGATCTATTGTATACTGCAATAAAACCAGATTAAATACGGAAAAGCACACATACCCCACTTATTAATTTATATTTGTTCGCAAACTAATTAAGTGATCTACTGTATACTGCAATAAAACCAAATTAAATACGGAAAAGCAAAATAATTAAGTGATCTATTGTATACTGCAATAAAACCAGATTAAATACGGAAAAGCACACATACCCCACTTATTAAGTTATATTTGTTCGCAAACTAATTAAGTGATATATTGTATACTGCAATAAAACCAGATTAAATACGGAAAAGCACACATACCCCACTTATTAAGTTATATTTGTTCGCAAACTAATTAAGTGATCTATTGTATACTGCAATAAAACCAGATTAAATACGGAAAAGCACACATACCCCACTTATTAAGTTATATTTGTTCGCAAACTAATTAAGTGATATATTGTATACTGCAATAAAACCAGATTAATTACGGAAAAGCACACATACCCCACTTATTAAGTTATATTTGTTCGCAAACTAATTAAGTGATATATTGTATACTGCCATAAAACCAGATTAAATATGGAGAAGCACAGATATCCCACTTATTAAGTTATATTTGTTCGCAAACTAATTAAGTAATATATTGTATACTGCCATAAAACCGGATTAAATACGGAGAAGCACACATACCCCACTTATTAAGTTATATTTGTTCGCAAACTAATTAAGTAATATATTGTATACTGCCATAAAACCGGATTAAATACGGAGAAGCACACATATCCCACCTATTAAGTTATATTTGTTCGCAAACTAATTAAGTGATATATTGTACACTGCCATAAAACCAGTTTAAATATGGAGAAGCACAGATATCCCACTTATTAAGTTATATTTGTTCGCAAACTAATTAAGTAATATATTGTATACTGCCATAAAACCGGATTAAATACGGAGAAGCACACATACCCCAC